>NC_056061.1:33191625-33497000 GCF_016772045.2 Ovis aries | reverse complement strand
ACACTAAGTGCAAGTAGAGTTATTTCCCTGACTATCAAAACTAACTTAAAAAAAAAAGAAACAAATTTATGAAAGATTATTTGCACAGTCAAAATTATTAATTCTCTACTTATAAATAACACTACAATGGAATGGAGGTCCATATGTCTTTTTGAGTAACTGTTTTTGTTTCCTTTGGCATTATATTGACCCATTCTCTATCCAAAACACATAATCAGCTAAAACCACTTACTGGAGAACAACTAAAACTCTATGAGCTTAGCTGGTGTTATTAAGAGGGATTCTTTCAAAGTATTGAAAGAATAACATATGACATCTTTTCTTCATAACGTTACTTGGTTTGTCCTAACTTCAAGGATATTTCTAATATTTAGCAAAAATTTCCCTGTGGGAATATAAAACATTTTTGGAATAAAGTGAACGGGAAATAATTTCCTAACACTGATATAATGTGAATCCCATATGAAATTTTATGTCTATACTACAGATTTACAGGGGCTTTCCAGGTGGCACAATAGTAAAGCATTTGCCTCCCAATGCAGGAGACTCAAGAAACATGGGTTAGATCCCTGGGTAGGGAAGATCTCCTGCAGAGGAAATGGCAAACCACTCCTGTATTCTTGCCTGGGAAATCCCATGGACAGAGGAACCTGACAGGCTACAATCCATGGGGTCTCTAAGCATCAGACACAACTGAGGAACTGGGCACACATGTATGCTACAGATTTAGCAATACTTGTACTAATAGAACCTTAGATCAAATAAACAGAACCTGTGATAGTTTAATAAGCTAGTACATGATTATTATTTCATAGAAAAAAAGTCCTTCATTAAATGATTTATACAACAAAAAAGGTACAAAATAAAATATGATAAATTTTCCAAAGAAATTATGCTTAGTGTACATAACTTCTGAGGAATAATCACTGTCTTGAAACTCTAATACAGTTTATGCCCTAAAGTATAATTAGCAAACAAATAATTGGCCATTATAAATTTTTTAATCTGATTTGACTTCTTTCAGTACCATGAGAATTCCAAGTATTAATTACACCCTAAGCATAGAACAAGCTGCTCATATAAATGACATTTCTGAAAATATAAAAGAGCAACTAAAAATTGCACTTTAATAGCTGTATGTGCTTTTTTTTCCATTTTGATTTGGCAGAAGTAGATGTTTTTCTGGAACTCTCTTGCTTTTTCAATGATCCAACAGATCTTGGAAATTTGATCTCTGGCTCCTCTGCCTTTTCTAAAACTAGCTTGAATATCTGGAAGTTCATGGTTCATGTACTATGAAGCCTAGCATGGAGAATTTTGAGCATTACTTTACTAGCGTGTGAAATAAATGCAATTGTGCGGTAGTTTCAGCATTATTTGGCATTGCCTTTCTTTAGAATCAGTGTGAAAACTGAACTTTTCCAGTCCTATGGCCACTGCTGAGTTTTCCAAATGTGCTGGCATATTGAGTGCAACACTTTCACAGCATCATCTTACAGGATTTGAAATAGCTCAACTGGAATTCCATCACCTCCACTAGCTGTGTTTGTAGTGATGCTTCCCAAGGCCCACCTGACTTTGCATTCCAGAATGTCTGGCTTTAGGTGAGTGATCACACCATCATCATTATCTGGGTTGTGAAGATCGTTTTTATATAATTCTCTGTGCATTCTTGCCACATCTTCTTAATATCTTCTGCTTCTTAATATCTGTTTCATGCATACCATTTCTGTCCTTTATTGTGCCCATTTTGCATGAAATGTTCCCTTGGTATCTCTAATTTTCATGAAGAGATCTCTAGTCTTTTCCATTCTATTGTTTTCCTCTATTTCTTTGCACTGATCACTGAGGAGTTTTCTTATCTCTCCTTGCTATTCTTTGCAACTCTGCATTCAAATGGATGTATCTTTCCTTTTCGCCTTTGCCTTTCACTTCTCATCTTTTCACAGCTATTTGTAAGGCCTCCTCAGACAACCTTTTTGCATTTCTTTTTCTTGGGGATGGTCTTGATCCCTGCCTCCTGTACAATGTCACAAACCTCCATCCATAGTTCTTCAGGCACTCTATCAGATCTAATCCCTTCAGTCTATTTGTCACTTCCACTGTATAATCATAAGGGATTTGGTTTAGGTCATACCTGAATGGCCTTGTGGTTTTCCCTACTTTCTTCAATTTAAGTCTGAATTCGGTAATAAGGAGGTGATGATCTGAGCCACAGTCAGCTCCCGGCCTTGTCTCCTGAAAAATCTGAATGCAGATCAGGAAGCAACAGTTAGAACTGGACATGGAAATACAGACTGATTCCAAATCAGGAAAGGAGTACATCAAGGCTGTATTTGTCACTCTGCTTATTTAACTTTTATGCAGAGTACATCATGAGAAAGGCTGGGTTGGATAAAGCACAAGCTGGATTCAAGATTGCTAGGAGAAGTATCAATAACCTCAGATATGCAGAACACACCACACTTATGGCAGAAAGTGAAGAGGAACTAAAGGGCTCTTGATGAAAGTGAAAGAAGAGAGTGAAAAAGTTGGCTTGAAACTCAATATTCAGAAAACTAAGATCATGGCATCTGGTCTCATTACTCCACAGCATATAGATGGGGAAACAATGGAAACAATGAGAGATTTTATTTTCTTTGGCTCCAAAATCACCACAGATGGTGACCGCAGCCATGAAATTAAAATACGCTTACTCCTTGGAAGAAAAGTTATGACCAACCTAGATAGTATATTAAAAAGCAGAGACATTAATTTTGCCAACAAAGGTCCATCTGGTCAAGGCTATGGTTTTTCCAGTGGTCATGTATGGGTGTGAGAGTTGGACTGTGAAGAAAGCTGAGTGCCAAAGAACTGATGCTTTTGAACTGTGGTGTTGGAGAAGACTCTTGAGAGTCCCTGGGACTGCAAGGTGATCCAACTAGTCCATCCTAAAGAAATCAGTCCTATATAATCTTTGGAAGGACTGATGTTGAAGCTGAAACTCCAATACTTTGGCTACCTGATGTGAAGTACTGACTCATTGGAAAAGACCCTGATGCTGGGAAAAATTGAAAGTGGGAAAAAAAGGGTATGACAGAGGATGAAATTGGGGGATGGCATCAGCGACTCAATGAACATGAGTTTGAGTAAACTCCAGGAGTTGGTGATGGACAGGGAGGCCTGGCATGCTGTAGTCCATGGGGTCGCAAAAAATCATACACGACTGAGTGACTGAACTGAACTGAGGATGATAATATAAGAAACATCTCCCCTTTATCTGGAAACTGTTTCTTTCATTATCCTTCCTGTGAGTTTGCACAAGAGTACCATGATTTTTAGTTCTGTTCCCCTCTACCACTATTGATTTATCAAGGAGGATGGCTAATCAAGATTTCCCTGATGGCTCAGTGGTAAAGAATCCACCTGCCAAGAAGAAGATGTCGGTTCAATCCCTGGTTTGTCAAGATACCCTAGAGAAGAGAATGGAAATTCAATGCAGAATTCTTGCCTGGGAAATCCCATGAACAGAGGACTCTGGCAGGTCCTAAAGTCCAAAGGGTCACAAAGGAGTTAAACAACTTAGCAACTAAACAACAACAAATGGCTATGAGAGAGATTCTCTTAGTTCTTTTCTGTTCTTTTCTTTTTTCATTTTAGGAACTAGAAAATGCCACACACACACACACACACACAAATAAGTTCCTCTAATTTGGTACCATGAGTTGCAAAAATTGAAATGTGGGGATTGATGACAATCATATTCTTTGACAGGTAAAAACAGACACTCTACTTGCATCAAGAAAATATAACAAACACACAGGTAAGAGAAAGCACAAATGAGGCACTAGAGAGAATGTATGTGAGAGAAAGAGACAGAGAGGGAGAGGGAAAAGCAGAAGATAGAGAATGAATGATGAACCTACTTTATAGAGGAATACAGTTGAAGCTTGGCTCCCCACATGATTTTACCCCTCCTGATATAAAATGAGTACTTCCTTATATTTGCATTTTAATTTTTTTAGTTTTTTTTTTTTTAATTTAAAATTATCCATCCCATTATTTCCCCATCCTACCAAGTATACCCAGAACAGGATTTCTGGTACTTTCAACTAAGAGCCCTAATTAATATAATCATCATCTTTTTAGGTTTTTATAATTATTATTCATAATTATTACCACTTTTTATTATGTATGGCTTTAAATGTGACTGCAACACAATTAATTAACATCTGAATGTTCCATATCTTCTCTTTATTTTCTTATTATTCTTTGTCACTCAATAATCTAGTTACTAATAGTGGGATATTGGAATTACACAGAGACAGAAAGAAGATAGTGGGCTGTACCAGAGATGTTGGCTAAATCTACCTATTTTTCTTTTCCAAAGAAGACATAAAGATGGCCAAAAAGCACATGAAAAGATGCTCAACATCACTAATTATCGGGGAAATGCAAATCAAAATTATAATAAGGTATCACTTCACACCAGTCAGCATGGCCATCGTCAAAAAGTCTACAAACAATATAGCTAGAAAGGGTGTGCAGAAAAGGGAAACCTCTCATATTTTTGGTGGGAATGTAAATTGGTACAATCACTATGGAGAACAGTGTGGCAGTTCCTTAAGAAATGAAAAACAGAACTACCGTATAACCCAGCAATCCCGCACTGGACATATATCTGGAGAAAATCATAATTCAAAAAGATACATGCAGCACAGGGAAATCTACTAAACATTCTGTGATAACCTATATGAGAAAGGAATCTGAAAAACAGTGAATACACATGTATGTATAACTGACACTTTGCTGTATACCTGACACTAACGCAACATCGTAAATCATCCATACTCCAAAACTATTTTAAAAAATAATAAAATAAAATTGGATATTTTAAAGTTAATTGGTCGATATTCCAAAAATTGAATATTCACTATCCCTGTGCAATGTTGAAAACCAGTAAGAACTCAACTTGTGTTAATTTTATCACAAGCTCAAAGAAGTAAAGATAAAAATAAAGACAAGATAAAAAGATCAATCAGTCAATCTCCATATTAACACATTATGATTAAGGACAGAGCTGAGGAGAACAAAAGTACTTGATAGCTGGAGTTTGAGGGAAAATTTTCAGGTTTTGATAAATAAGGGGCTTGTGAGCAGCTGAAAGAGGAGAAATATTCAGGGGTAAAGAAAGGAGATTAGTAAAGTTATGTTGAAGTTATAAAACCATTCCCATTTTAAAATTAGCTATGAGTATCATTGCAACTCAGATCTGTAAGCTAAAGCTTATGATTATAGACAATTACATTTGAAATACACACACACACAATTATAGAATATCATTTAATGAGGTATTTCTCACAGCTTAATATTTAACTTTGCCTTTTTTATTCCATTTCAAATTGTTTGTTTCCAGTTTACTGTTCTTGAAGGTAATATGAAGAGAATCATACCAACTATTCAAAAGTCTACCTCAAGTGTAGAAAAAATTATTTGATGGTATATATAAGAAAGTGGGCTTCTTTTTGTCAGAACCTCTTGTTAAAACTATAAGAGACTCTAGACAAGCCATCAGTTCAGTTCAGTTCAGTTCAGTTCACTCAGTCGTGTCTGACTCTTTGTGACACCATGAATCCCAGCATGCCAGGCCTCCTTGTCCATCACCAACTCCCGGAGTTCACTGAAACTCATGTCCATCGAGTCAGTGATGCTATCCAGCCATCTCATCCTCTGTCATCCTCCTGCCCCTAATCCCTCCCAGAATGAGGGTCTTTTCCAATGAGTCAACTCTTCACATGAGGTGGCCAAATAATTGGAGTTTCAGATTCAGCATCAGTCCCTCCAATGAACACCCAGGACTGATCTCCTTTAGGATGGACTGGTTGGATCGCCTTGCAGTCCAAGGGACTCTCAAGAGTCTTCTCCAACACCACAGTTCAAAAGCATCAATTCTTCAGTGCTCAGCTTTCTTCACAGTCCAAATCTCACATCCATACATGACCACTGGAAAAATCACAGCCTTGACTAGATGGACCTTTGTTGGCAAAGTAATGTCTCTGCTTTTTAATATCCTATCTAGTTTGGTCATAACTTTCCTTCCAAGGAGTAAGTGTCTTTTAATTTTATGGCTGCAATCACTATCAGCAGTGATTTTGGAGCCCCCCAAAATAAAGTCTAACACTGTTTCCACTGTTTCCCCATCTATTTGCCATGAAGTGATGAGACCAGTTACCATGATCTTAGTTTTCTGAATGTTGAGCTTTAAGAAAACTTTTTCACTCTCCTCTTTCACTTTCATCAAGAGGCTTTTTAGTTTCTCTTCACTTTCTGCCATAAGAGTGGTGTGATCTGCATATCTGAGGTGATTGACATTTCTCCAGGCAATCTTAATTCCAGCTTGCACTTCATACAGCCCAGCGTTTCTCATGATACACCCTGCATAGAAGTTAAATAAGCAGGGTGACAATATACAGCCTTGACATACTACTCCTATTTGGAACCAGTCTGTTGTTCCATGTCCAATTCTAATTGTTGCTTCCTGACCTGCATACAGGTTTCTCAAGAAGCAGGTCAGGTGGTCTGGTATTCCCATCTCCTTCAGAATTTTCCACAGTTTATTGTGATCCACACAGTCAAAGGCTTTGGCATAGTTAATAAAGCAGAAATAGGTGTTTTTCTGGAACTCTCTAGCTTTTTCCATGATTCAGTTGATGTTGGCAATTTGATCTCTGGTTCCTCTGCCTTTTCTAAAAACAGCTTGAACATCAGGAAGCTCATGGTTCACGTATTGCTGAAGCCTGGCTTGGAGAATTTTGAGCATTACTTTACTAGCATGTGAGATGAGTGCACTTGTGCGGTAGTTTGAGCATTCTTTGGCATTGCCTTTCTTTGGGATTGGAATGAAAACTGACCTTTTCCAGTCCTGTGGCCACTGCTGAGTTTTCCAAATTTGCTGGCATACTGAGTGCAGCACTTTCACAGCATCATCTTTCAGGATTTGAAATAACTCAACTGGAATTCCATCACCTCCACTGGCTTTGTTCGTAGTGAGGCTTTCTAAGGCCCACTTGACTCCACATTCCAGGATGTCTGGCTCTAGGTGAGTGATCACACCATCGTGATTATCTGGATCGTGAAGATCTTTTTTTATACAGTTCTGTGTTCTTGCCACCTCTTCTTAATATGTTTTGATTCTGTTAGGTCCATACCATTTCTGTCCTTTATCAAGCCCATCTTTGCATGAAATGTTCCCTTCGTATCTCTAATTTTCTTCAAGAAATTTCTAGTCTTTTCCATTCTGTTGTTTTCCTCTATTTCTTTGCATTGATTGCTGAGGAAGGCTTTCTTATCTCTGCTTGCTATTCTTTGGAACTCTGCATTCATATGCCTATATCTTTTCCTTTTCTCCTTTGCTTTTCACTTCTGTTCTTTTCACAGCTATTTTTAAGGAGACATTGTACAGGGATCAATAACATCCTCATGGAAAAGAAATGCAAAAAAGCAAAATGGCTGTCCAAGGAGGCCTTACAAATAGCTGTGAAAGAAGAGACGACAAGCCATATAGAACCTCAATTTTCATTGGGATTACACAGGTGGCATTTTAAATTTCTATTTCCATTCTACAATATATTAAATGTAATTTTATATGACTTATGCTTTGACTCTCATTAACAGATGCCTTTCTGGTATCCTCAGTACTTCCTTATATTTTGTCCAACTGTATAAAAACATCTTGTGAGGTATCCTGACACTGTTGTTATCACCGTTTAGAAGAATAAGAACCTAGAAATTCAGATAGTCTGAAGGATTAATCATGGTCCGTGGCTGGAAAATGGAAAGCTAATAACAGAATTCCACTTTTCTCATTCTAAATTCAAATGTTCTTTTGGTGTTCTCCAGTGTTCATATTATATTGACCTTATTCTAGTGTATCCATCATTCCAGGGGCATCTATGCAAAAGTTAAGTTTTTCTCAGTGTTTATCCTTATTTTATAGTGGAGAAAGTCTCTCTGTTAGACTCAGCTTGACTCACAGTTTAAGTCCAATGCCAATATTTTATGCCCAAGCTCTAATATATCCTAAGAAATATTACTTACAGAAAAATAAATCCCCATGGACAAAGGAGCTTGACTGGCTACAGTCCATTGGGTCACAAAGAGTTAGACACGACTGAGTGACTAACACTAACAAGAGGCAAGTTATATGTATGGAACCTCAATTATACATATGGAACCTGTTTTAAAAAAATATCCTAGCCTTTGAATATCTCATGATGAGTAATCCCCAGAGTCAGTTTCAGTCCCTTTTCACTTGAGAATTCTCCATAGTCTGCTCCCTCACTCAGCTCTGCTTCTCTCTGACAAAGTGACTTCTGCTGGAATTCATTTATTTCATTAAACAATTATAAGTAAATATCTATTTTTGGCCAGGCTTATAAATACAGAGAAGCTCTTAGGATTCCAACAAACTCACAAAAAAAAACTATGAAAGCCATAAAGAAGTGTCTTGCCATATCACAGAAGACCAAGAAGTGATGGGTGAAGCATGAGTGGCTGAAGACAGGGAAGATGTGGCTCTTCCTGGAAGAGAGAGCAACAGGTAAGCAGCCCCAAGATAGGAGAGCTGGTGCACGTTCATGGGACTAGAAGTGGGTGGAGAGTGACATAAGTGGGTGAGAGTATAAGGAATGAAATTTACAAGTCAGGAGGGGAGAAATTAAGAAAGGTCTTTATGACATGCTAAGGAATTCAGATTCCTTCTCAACTGTCAGTGCTGGTGGTGGTTTAGTTGCTAAGTCATGTCCAATTCTTGTGACCCCATGGGCTATACCCCACCAGGCTTCTCTGTCCATGGGCTTTCCAAGGCAAGAATACTAGGGTGGATTGTCATTTTCTTTTCCAGGGAACCTTCCTGACCCAGGGATCAAACCTAAGACTCCTGCATAGCAGGCAGATCCTTTACTATCTGAGCCACCAGAGAAGCAGGGTTTTAAAAGATAGATTGATAGGATCAAATACTGAATAGATTACTAAAATGGCAATATTAGGAATATTCTGAAAAGGGGAAAACTGTAAGATAAGAAACCAGAGAGGAAACTTTTAAATGCTTCAAGCAAAAGGTAATGTCAAGTTTGCATGATGAAAAGGTGCAGGTACATTATGGAAGTGCTGGCTGAGAGGAAGTGGAGGTGAGGCCAAAGTGATTTTTTAAAGGCAAAGAAATGTGAGAGTAAGCAATGGTATATCTTTAACATGGACATTATGATAACTCTGATGTAGGACCATAATACTGTGTGTCAAGTCCCCAGACCTTCAGTTAATGGCAAGGAGTGGCCTGCATAAAAGCAAATAACAAGAAAGAGAGGTTAAGGGTACCATTCCTTGTGTTAGCAAATTTTGATCAAGATAAAAATTTTACTTTTGCTTCAACTAAGGACATATACTTCTACAATGATTTTTAAAGATAAAATATTGAGATGGAGGTTGAAGTATAAAATACTATAAGTGGTATAACTCATCATTAATTAAGCACCAAAGAGAAATTACTTACATCTGGAAGATAAGACAATGAAGTTAGGGCACACCATGCTTATGCAGTAGAGTGACCTACCACATAGAATACTGAGAGAAAACAGAATTTTTTTTGTAGTTGTTCAATGTTCCAAATCTTAGTCACTCTTTTAAACTATTGTTAACCTATCTTTCCAAATATCACATTAATATATCCTTCTATGTGTAAACAAAGATATGACCTCAATAAAGTTTGAGAAACTGTAGTAGTTGAAAGTACAAATAAGAATTTAAAGAAGAGGAGATCCTAAGATGGTGGAGGAATAGGATGGGGAGACCATTTTCTCCCCAACAAATTCATCGAAAGAACATTTGAGCACCAAGCAAATTCCACAGAACAACTTCTGAATGCTGGCAGAGGACATCAGACACCCAGAAAAGCAGCCCATTGTCTTTGAATCAAGGTAGGACAAAATACAACAGATAAAAAGAGAGACAAAAGAGGTAGAGACAGAGATCCATCCTGGGAAGGGAGTGTTAAAAAAGAAAGAAGTTTCCAAACACCAGGAAACACTCTCTCTGGTGGGTCTGTGGCGAACCTTGGAACCTCAGAGGGCAAAATAACCAGGAGGAAAAATAAATAAATAATTAAAACCCACAGATTACATGCCTAACAGCAACTCCCAGTGGTGCAACAGCCCAGATGCTCGCATCCCCCACTAGCAAGTGGGGGAGGGACAGGGAGGAGCCGGCAGCATTGCCTAGGATAAGGACCTGGCCTGAATGCCCTGAGGGCAATCTGAGGGAACTAGCTTGAGGTAGCAGCTCAGACTGTGGGATAGCTATCCCATGATCCCACAAAAAGCCCTAACCACCACCAGGCTCTCTCACAGAACAAAGGACTGAGCAGAGCTAGCTGGATGTGGACTGACCCATCACCTGCCGGAGACAGGCAGGCGAGGGCAGCCAGAGCTGGAAGGGGGCAATCACAGCCCCAGAGAGGTATCCTATACCAAACTGCAAGCAGACTTCTTTGCTAACCAAGATTTCTTGGGATTCTGGACGGTTGACGTCCACCGGGAGGCTTGCAGCCAGAGATCAGCTTCCCAGAAGATACACACCCAAGAAGGTGCACCACTTGTACATCCAGAAAACCAGGCAGCTGGGACAGGGGAAGGGGTAAGTCACAGCCTTCAACTGGGGGCAACTACATGAGCCAAGGACCTGGTCACCTGAGCTGCTCAGACCTGGGACGGGTGCAAACACAGGCCCAACCAAGTCTGCGCCTTGGTGGAGTACCCAAGAACCTGAACCTGAGCTGCTTAGACCTGGGAAGTGCATGCACACCAGGGCTTGAATCAGACAGTTCCCAGAAGAGCAACCTAGAGTCTGAGCAGTGTAGACGGGGAAAGCACACACGCCGTGAGTAGGGGCAAACGCAGTGTGGCTGAATCACTGTGAACACAGGCCAGTGAGATTTATTTGCAGCGTTCCTCCCTCCCCAAAGCAAGACAGAACAAGCAAGCCGAAAAAAATGTGACCAACACAGTGCCCCTTGTGTCAAGGCAGAAATTAGACCCTGAAGAGACCAGCAAACAGAAGAAGCTAAAATAAACAGAGGGAACTGCTTTGGAAGTGACAGGTGCAATAGATTAAAACCCTGTAGTTAGAACCGACTACATAGGAAGGGGCCTATAGACCATTAGAAGTACAACCCAGACCAAGGAACTATCTGAAAATGAACTGACCCCACACTGTCCACAACAGCTCCAGAGAAAATCTTAGATATATTTTTACTATTATGATTTTTTTAATTAAAAAAATATATTTTATTTTATTTTTTAAATCATTTTAAGTCACTATTACTCCTTTAATTTTCATTTTTATAACCTACTAGTACTTTGGGCACCTCATGAGAAGAGTTGACTCATTGGAAAAGACTCTGATGCTGGGAGGGATTGGGGGCAGGAGGAGAAAGGGACGACAGAGGATGAGATGGCTGGATAGCATCACTGACTCGATGTGCGTGAGTCTGAGTGAACTCCGGAAGTTGGTGATGGACAGGGAGGCCTGCACTGCTGCGATTCATGGGGTTGCAAAGAGTCGGACACGACTGAGCGACTGAACTGAACTGACTACCTTGCAAAAAAAAAAGACCCTATTTTTAAAGCAAACTTCATATATGTATATTTTATAATTTCTGTGACTTTGTATTTTTGTTTGCTTTTGAGTTTTTTCGTTTGTTTTGTTGTTGTTGTTTTGTATTAATTTTGTATTCCTGAGAATCTAACTTCTACTCAAGATTTTTAATCTTTGCTTTCTGGCATTTGTTATCAACTTTGTACCTTTAAGAACCCAATCTTCAGTACCCATTTTAACTTGGGAGGGAGATCACTGGCCCGATTGCTCTCTCCCTGTTTTGACTCTCCTTTTTCTCCACCAGGTCACCTCTATTTCCCCCCGCCCCCTTTTCTTCTCTACCCAACTCAGTGAATCTCTTTCTGTGTTCTGGGTGGTGGAGAACACTTAGGGAACTGATTACTGGCTGGATCTGTCTCTCTCCTTTTGATTCCCCCTTTTACCCTCCTGACCACCTCTGTCCCCTTCATCCCTCTTCTCTTGTCTGTGTAATTCCGTGAACATCTCTGAGGGATCCAGACTGTGGAGAGCACATAGGGAAGTGATTACTGGCTAGCTTGCTCTCGCCCCTTTTGATTCCCCCTCTTTTCCTCCTGGTCACCTTTATCTCCCTCCTCCCTCTTCTCTTCTCCTTGTAACTCTGTGTACCTCTCTGGGTGTCCCTCACTGTAGAGAAACCTTTCATCATTAATCTACATGTTTTATCATTGGTGCTGTAAAGATGGAGAAGTTTTGATGCTACTGTAAGAATAAGACTGAAAACCAGAGGCAGGAGGCTTAAGTCCAAATCCTGAGAACACCAGAAAACTTCCAAATCCAGGGAACATTAATTTATAGGAGCTCATCAAACACCTCCATACCTACACTGAAACCAAGCACCACCCAAGGGCCAACAAGCTTCAGAGCAAGACATACCATGCAAATTCTCCAGCAACACAGGAACATAACCCTGAGCCTCAACATACAGGCTGACCAAAGTCACAACAAACCCAATGACATCTCAAAACATTACTGGACACCTCATTGTACTCCAGAAAGAAGATATCCAGCTCCACCCACTGGAACACCAACACAAGCTTCCCTAACCAGAAAACCTTGAGAAACCACCCATCCAACCCCACCCACAGTGAGGAACCGCCACAATAAAGAGGAACCACCAACTGCCAGAATACAGAAAGGTCACCCCAAACACAGCAACATAATCAAGATGAAAAGGCAGAGAAATGCCCAGCAGGTAAAGGAACAGAATATATGCCCACCAAACCAAACAAAAGAGGAAGAGATAGGGAATCTACCCAATAAAGAATTCCAAATAATGATAGTGAAAATGATCCAAAATCTTGAAAACAAATTGGAGTTACAGATAAATAGCCTGGAGACAAGGATTGGGAAGATGCAAGAAAGGTTTAACAAGGACCTAGAAGAAATTTTAAAAAGTCAATATATAATGAATAATGCAATAAATGAGATCAAAAACACTCTGGAGGGAACCAACAGTAGAAGAACAGAAGCAGAAGATAGGGTAAGTGAGGTAGATGATTAGAATGGTAGAAATAAATGAAACAGAGAGGAAAAAAGAAAAAAGAATTAAAAGAAATGAGGACAACCTCAGAGACCTCTGGGACAATGTTAAATGCCCCAACATTCAAGTCATAGGAGTCCCAGAAGAAGAAGACAAAAATAAAGACCATGAGAGAGATAATAGTTGAAAACTTCACTAAAATGGGGAAGGAAATAATCACCCAAGTCCAAGAAACCCAAAGAATCCAAACAGGACAAACTCAAGGTGAAACACCCCAAGACACATATTAATCAAATTAACCAAGATCAAACTCAACAAATATTAAAAGCAGCAAGGGAAAAACAACAAATAACACACAAGGGGATTCCCATAAGGATAACAGCTGATCTTTCAGTAGAAACCCTTCAGGCCAGGAGGGACTGGCAGGACATACTTAAAGTGATGAAAGAAAATAACCTAAGCCCAGATTACTGTACCCAGCAAGGATCTCATTCAAATATGAAGGAGAAATCAAAAGCTTTACAGACAAGCAAAAGCTGAGAGAATTCAGCACCACCAAACCAGCTCTCCAACAAATGCTAAAGGATCTTCTCTAGACAGGAAACACAGAAAGGATGTATAAACTCCAATCCAAAATAATAAAGTAAATGGCAAAGGGATCATACTTATCAATAATTACCTTAAATGTAAATGGGTTGAATGCCCCAACCGAAAGACAAAGACTGGCCAAATGGATACAAAAACAAGACCCTTATACATGATGTGAACAAGAGATCCACCTCGAAACAAGGGACACATACAGACTGCAAGTGAAGGGCTGGAAAAATATATTCCATGCAAATAGAGACCAAAAGAAAGCAGGAGTAGCAATACTCATATCATATCAGATAAAATAGACTTTAAAACAAAGGCTGTGAAAAGAGACAAAGATGGACACTACATAATGATCAAAGGATCAATCCAAGAAGAAGATAAAATAATCATAAATATATATCTACCCACCGTAGGAGAACCACAATATGTAAGACAAATGTTAACAAGTATGAAAGGGGAAATTAACAATAACATAATAATAGTGGGAGACTTCAATACCCCGCTCACACCTATCGATAGACCAACTAAACAGAAAATTAACAGGAAATACAAACTTTAAATGATACAATAGACCAGTTAGACCTAATTGATATCTACAGGACATTTCACCCCAAAACAATGAATTTCACCTTTTACTCAAGCACACATGGAACCTTCTACAGGATAGATCATATCCTGGGCCATAAATCTAGTCTTGGTAAATTTTAAAGAAAAATGAAATCATTCCAAGCATCTTTTCTGACCACAATGCAGTAAGATTAGATCTCTATTACAGGAGAAAAAATTATTAAAAATCCCAACATATGGAGGCTGAACAACATGCTGCTGAATAACCAACAAATCACAGAAGAAATCAAAAAAGAAATCAAAATATGCATAGAAACAAATGAAAATGAAAACACAACAACCCAAAACCTATGGACACTGTAAGAGCAGCGCTAAGGGGAAGGTTCATAGCAATATAAGCTTACCTCAAGAAACAAGAAAAACAGTCAAATAAATAACTAACTCTACACCTAAAGCAACTAGAAAAGGAAGAAATGAAGAACCCAAGGGTTAGTAGAAGGAAAGAAATCTTAAAAATTAGGGCAGAAATAAATGCAAAAGAAACAAAAGAGACCATAGCAAAAATTGACAAAGCCAAAAGTTGGTTCTTTGAGAAGATAAATAAAATTAACACACCATTAGCAGACTCATCAAGGAACAAAGGGAGAAAATCAAATCAACAAAATTAGAAATGAAAATGGAGAGATCATAACAGACAACACAGAAATACAAAGGCTCATAAGAGACTACTATCAGCAACTATATGGCAATAAAATGGACAACTTGCAAGAAATGGAAAAATTCTTGCAAAAGTACAACTTTCCAAAACTGAACCAGGAAGAAATGGAAAATCTTAACAGACCCATCACAAGCAAGGAAATTGAAACTGTAATCAGAAATCTTCCAGCAAACAAAAGCCCAGGTCCAGACGGCTTCACCGCTGAATCCTACTAAAAATTTAGAGAAGAGCTAACACCTATCCTACTCAAACTCTTCCAGAAAATTGCAGAGGAAGGTAAACTTCCAAACTCATTCTATGAGGCCAACATCACCTTAATCCCAAAACCTGACAAAGATGCCACAAAAAACAGAAAACTACAGGCCAATATCACTGATGAACATAGACGCAAAAATCCTCAATAAAAGTCTAGCAAACAGAATCCAACAACATATTAAAAAGATTATACATCATGACCAAGTGGGCTTTATCTCAAGGATGCAAGGATTCCTCAATATCCACAAATCAATCACTGTAATACACCACACTAACAAATTGAAAAATAAAAACCATATTATCTCAATAGAAGCAGAGAAAGCCTTTGACATAATTCAACATCCATTTATGATTTAAAAAAAAAAAAACCACTCTCCTGAAAGCAGGAATAGAAAGAACAAACCTCAACATGATAAAAGCTATATATGACAAACCCTCAGCAAACATTATCCTCAATGGTGAAAAATTGAAAACATTTCCCCTAAAGTCAGGAACAAGACAAGGGTGCCCACTTTCACCACTACTATTCAACATAGTTTTGGAAGTTTTGACCACAGCAATCACAGCAGAAAAAGAAATAAAAGGAATCCAAATTGGAAAAGAAGAACTAAAACTGTCACTGTTTGCAGATGTTTGATTCTCTACATAGACAACCCTAAAGACTCCAGCAGAAAATTACTATGGCTAATCAATGAATGTAGTAAAGTTGAAGGATATAATATCAACACACAGAAATCCTTTGCATTCTTATACACTAACAATGAGAAAACAGAAAGAAAAATTAAGGAAACAATTCCATTCATCATTGCAATGAAAAGAATAAAATACCTAGGAATGTATCTACCTAAAGAAACAAAAGACCTATATATAGAAAACTATAAAACACTGATGAAAGAAATCAAGAGGACACTAATAGATGGAGAAATAAACCATGTTCATGGAATCGAAGAATCAATATAGTGAAAATGAATATACTACCCAAAGCAATCTATAGATTCAATGAGATCCCTATCACGCTACCAATGGTATTTTTCAGAGAACTAGAACAAATAATTTCACAATTTGTATGGAAATACAAAAAACACTCGAATAGCCAAAGCATCTGGAGAAAGAAGAATGGAACTGGAGGAATCAACTTGCCTGACTTCAGGCTCTACTACAAAGCCACAGTCATCAAGACTGTGGCACAAAGACAGATATATAGATCAATGGAACTAAATAGAAAGCCCAGAGATAAATCCACACACCTATGGACACCTTATCTTTGACAAAGGAAGCAAGAATATACAATGGAGTAGAGAAAATCTCTTTAACAAGTGGTGCTGAGAAAACTGGTCAACCACTTGTAAAAGAACGAAACTAGAACACTTTCTAACATCATACACAAAAATAAACTCAAAATGGATTAAAGATCTAAATGTAAGACCAGAAACTATAAAACTCCTAGAGGAAAACAGGCAAAACACTCTCAGACATAAATCACAGCAGGATCCTCTATGACCCACCTCCCAGAATATTGGAATTAAAAGCAAAACTAAACAAATGGGACCTAATTAAAAGCTTCTGCACAACAAAGGAAACTATAAACAAGGTGAAAAAGCCTTCAGAATGGGAGAAAATAATAGCAAATGAAGCAACGGACAAAGAATTAATCTCAAAAATATACAAGCAACTCCTGCAGCTCAATTCCAAAAAGATAAAAGATCCAATCAAAAAATGAGCCAAAGACTTAAACAGACATTTCTCCAAAGAAGACATACAGATGGTTAACAAACACATGAAAAGATGCTCAATATCACTCATCAGAGAAATGCAAATCAAAACCACAATGAGGTACCATTTCATGCCAGTCAGAATGGCTGCGATCCAAAAGTCTACAAGCAATAAATGCTGGAGAGGGTGTGGAGAAAAGGGAACCCTCTTACACTGTTGGTGGGAATGCAAACTAGTACAGCCACTATGGAAAACAGTGTGGAGATCCCTTAAAAAACAGGAAATAGAACTGCCATATGACCCAGCAATCCCACTGCTGGGCATACACACTGAGGAAACCAGAACTGAAAGAGACATGTGTACCCCAATGTTCATCGCAGCACTGTTTATAATAGCCAGGACATGGAAACAACCTAGATGTTCATCAGCAGACGAATGGATAAGAAAGCTGTGGTATATATACACAATGGAATATTACTCAGCCATTAAAATGAATATATTTGAATCAGTTCTATTGAGGTGAATGAAACTGGAGCCGATTATACAGAGTGAAGTAAGCCAGAAAGAAAAACACCAATACAGTATACTGACATATATATATGAAATTTAGAAAGATGGTAATGATGACCCTGTATGTGAGACAGCAAAAGAGACACGGATGTACTGAACAGTCTTTTGGACTCTGTGGGAGAGGGCGAGGGCAGGATGATATGGGAGAATGGCATTTAAACATCTAAAATATCATATGTGAAATGAATCGCCAGTCCAGGTTTGATGCATGATACTGGGTGCTCGGAGCTGGTGCACTGGTATGACCCAGAGGGATGGGATGGGGAGGGAGGTGGGAGGTGGATTCAGGATGGGGAACACATGTACACTCATGGCAGATTCAAGTCAATGTATGGCAAAACCAATACAATATTGTAAAGTAAAATACATAAATAAATTTTAAAAATAAATAAGATAAAAGAAAAAAAAGAATTTAAAGGAAACAAGGTACTGAGCAACAATTACAAAAGAAGATGGTAAATGGTCATAAATTATGTGACAGATTACTTGGAAAGTTGGTCTTATTGACAATCTAGAATGTCATGCTTAGTTATGGTGGTTATTTGCTATTATCACCGGTTTTTTAACTTCTTGCACAAAGAACTATCGTGCTTCCTGGTCCCCTTGAGACTGGATGAGATTATAGAAATAGTCACAATAAATGACTTTAGGAAAAACACGGATATGTACCATTACAGGTGGACACTCTGAGTGTGAGCTTCCCTGGTGGCTCAGTTGATAAGAATCCACCATAAACATAGGAGACCAAGGTTCGATCCCTGGGTTGGGAAGATCCCCGGGAGCAGGAAATGGCAACCCACTCTAGTATTCTTGCTTTGGAAATCCCACGGACAGAGGAGCCTGCTGGGCTATGGCCCACTGGGTCCCAAACAGTTGGATACGACTAAACAACTAAACCACAGGGCCAATACAATTAACAATGGTAGATGTTCTGAGGGTCTGTGATTACCTGCCCAGCTGACCAGAAACAGACATATGATATGAGCAAGAATGAATGAATGAAGCCACTGAGACTTAGAGGTTGTAACTATGACTAGCATCCACCTGAAATGCAGGAAAAGCAGTTTCAGTCCCTGGGTTGGGATGATCCCCTGGAGGAGGAAATGGCAACCCACTCCAATATTCTTGCTGGAAAACCCAATGGACAGAGGATCCTGGAGGGCTACAGTCCAAAGGGTCACAAAGAGTCGGACATGACTAAGCACGTAGGCAAGCACTGTGACATAACGTAGCCTTTCCTGAGACTTTAATTAATGCATAGCTTTCTGACAAAATGTTGCTGCTGAAAGTGCTAAATCTCAATAAAATACCTGAGGCTGGTGCAAAAAGTGTGATGACACTGAACCTTTTTAACTTCTTTTGACCAGTTCAAGGATCTCCAGGTTAAAAATGAAATGAGATGGTGGAGGCTTCCCTGGTGGCTCAATGGTAAAGAATCTGCCTGTTATTTTAGAAGATGCGGGTTCAATCTCTAATCCCAGAGGATGCCACAGGCCAAGGGGCAACTAAGTTCATGTACCACAACTATTGAGCCTTTGCTCTAGATCCCAGGAGCCACAACTACTGAAGCCATGGGCCCTTAGAGCCCATGCTCTGCAACAAGAGAAGTCACTGCAATGGGAAACCAGAACACTGCATGTAGAGAGTAGCCCATGCAGCAGTGAAGACCCAGCATAGCCAAAAATAAATAAATAGCATTATTTTAAAAATGGCATCGTGGATGTGGAGGACCAAGTCTTCAGGTTCATATCAGAAAATCTTATACACTATCTTTATGGATAAACTAAATAATGTAAATCTATCTGAGATTTTAAAAACCTAAACAGTATAGTGTAAAAAATATTTAAGGATTAATCACTTTTTAATAAGTAACCAGTTACTTTAAAAACAAAAGGAAGTATCCTATCAATACTTTGAAAAAAAATTTAGGTGAAATTTTTGTTAAAAAATTAACCATTGTATGATATACCATTAAATGGCCATTAGTATATTCACAATTTTGTGCCAGCTCACCTCTGTCAACTTTCAGAAAATTTTAATGACCCCAAGAGAAAACTCCATACACACTACACAGTCACCCTCCAGCCCATCCTTTCTCAAGCATCTGGCCACCATTAATCTGCTTTCAGTTTCTACGGATTTACCTATTCTGGATTTTTCAAATAAACAGAATCATAGATAATTTACCTTTTGAATCTGAATGCTTTCACTGAGCATTATGTTTTCAAGGTTTATTTACCCTGCAGCATATTTCACTATGTCATTCCTTTTAATGGCTGAATAACATTCTCCTTTTATGGATATGCCACATTTTGTTTATTCATGAATTGATGGACATTTGAGCTTTCACCTTTGAGATTCCTGTTAATCTTATCTCACAAATAATTCCCATAACATATTTTCCCAGTGAGTATGTAGTTTATGTGCTGTGCTTAGTTGCTCAGTCATGTCTGACCCTTTGCATCCTACGCCAGGAACTGCAGCCTGCCAGGCTCCTCTGTCCATGGGGATTATCCAGGCAAGAATACTGGAATGGGTTGCCATGCCCTCCTCCAGGGGATCTTCCCAACCGAAGGATTGAACCCAGATCTCCTGCATTGCAGGCAGATTCTTTATGAAATAAACCACTAGGCAAGCCCAGTGTAATTTATAGCATATGCAATTTTGCAACATGGGAAATTAAGAGAAAGTCAGTAATATTAAGTCACATACTGAAACTAAAATCTGACTGAGTTATATAGTTAGATCATCGGACTTATTCTAGAAGAAAAAAAAAAAAACAGACAAAAACTGTATTTATTGTACTACCACAGAAATGATTATGCTTGTTTAAGCCACATAATTTACACATAGAGAGCTTCTGAAAAGGAAGGCAACCACAGCAGATGCTATTAGGAATTGAAGAGGATGCTATACTTGAGGAATGAGAGAATAATCTTCACTCACTTGAAAGGGCTACCAGAGCCACATGTCCATCAATAATGACCACGTTTCACTTCGAACTGGAGGAAAGCTCTAAGCAGTGCTGACTCCTGAAGCTCTCTGATGCCCTGTGTTGAGTACATCCATCATCTCTTGGTGACCCTCAATCTATAAGCTACTGATCCCCCTCTGTCTGGAAGTTATTACAGGGATTGTACCAGGCAGAATCACTACCATAAGGCTTTTTTAGTAATAACAGGCATTATTAATGATGGAACCTAAAGTGGAAGAGCAAGGAAGGACTGTGTGTGCCTGGAGGTGTGAAAATCATAGACATTGTCAGAAATACCTCTAGTAAAAATAAATTGATGAACTAAGAGAAGGCAATGAGATTCTGAAGCATGTAGCATACGTCAAAGGGAATAAGTCAAAGTAGCATAACTTTGTACTGTTAATACAAACTTATTTCTAACTAGAGACTCTGGCTTCTCTGGTGGCTCAGATGGTAAAGAATCTGTCTGCAATGCAGGAGACCTGGGTTTGATTCCTGGGTTGTCAAGATCCCCTGGAGAAGAGCATGGCAACGCACTGCAGTATTCTTGTCTGGAGAATCCCCATGGACAGAGGAGCCTAGTGGGCTACAGTCCATGGGATCACAAAGAGTCAGACATGACTGAGCGACTAATCACAGAGACTCTGGAGACAGGGAGACTGAGAGTCTAAAATTATACTACAATTATGTGAATGTGTATAAATAATATTGTAATGAATAAAAAAAAAACATTTAAAATTGTCACTGAACTCACAGTAACATCTTTTGTATCTGCAGGCAGATACTAACATAAGTTTATTGAGGATTATCAAATTTCTGTCATATTAACAAAGCATCCTCCACATTTTAAAAGGCTGAACACCAGCCACATGAGGCAAATTTCTCTGGATGTCGATGTCCTTGGTATTTGCAGGTAAAGATGAGTTTCTCTCTTGCTACAACCAACAATTTAACTTTCCAATGAGATTCCAGAGCTTTGTTAGGTGTGTTACCAGATTTACCTAACTTTTAAAGATGTATGTTTCCCTCCATATAAATTCAACCCCTGCATTCTATATAAATTGCCCAAGACTGACTCCTTCTCCATGGAAAATAATTTCACATATACATTTCGAAAACAGGTATGTGTTAATTGAACAGTTGTGTCTGACTCTTTGCAACCCTATGGACTATAGCCCACCAGTCTCCTCTGTCCATGGAATTCTTCAGGCAAGTGTACTAGAGTGGGTTGTTATTCCCTTTTCCAGGGGATCTTCCTGACCCAGGGATCAAACCCAAGTTTCTAGCATTGCAGGCAGATTGTTTACCATCTTAGCCACCAGGGAAGCACTGGTAGCACTAACTATTTTTCCCCAGAAGACAACCTTCAAAAATCCTCAGATATCCTTCCAATTTCCTCAAAAGTGGAGAATCCTCCTAAAAGATAATTCTGCTTTTCCAGAAGCTGGAGAGGCAGTCAAATTTAAGCCAAATTTATCTTTCAACACTAAAGGGGAATATTAAATTCCAACATAAATTTGACGAAAAATGTTGGTTGCAGGTTTATATTCAAGGTGCAGATAAGTCCCTGACTGCTTCTAAAGGATGCATGCCCCAGAGAACTACCTTTAGTTCTAAATTGACATTTGAAGGACAAAGTGGACAGAGTTCTGAAACTTCCTGCCAGCAAAGGAGAAATACAGAATGCTATCTGCTAGATTCAGTTATGTAAGAGAAAACTGTCGGGCATTTCTCAGTTCAAAAATACATATTTCCACAAAACACATTTCCAACTACTACCTTCATCCATTATTGACTAATAAAAGATAGTCACTACTGAAATCTAAAGCTTAAATAGGTCTGAAGTAAGAACACATACCATGCATTCAGAACCTCATTTATATAAGAGAAATTCTTCAGGAGAAACCCATAAAACTCAAAGGTGTTAAGTAGATTTATTGCCTCTGGATTGAAATGAAAGACTATCAGCTACACATTATGCCCAGATGCTTTATAAAGAGCATCTGTTGCCTGGATATCACCACTCAATCAATTCAAAATTCATGGTCAGATTCCCTTTGCAGCTGATTCTTATCTAGGTTCTCCTCACTGAGAGAGAAAAGACAGCCGTTGGTATATAATGCAGCGCAATTCTAGAAAGCTTCCCCCTGCATTGCCCTGACAGTTTCCTAACAGTCATACAAGGTTGGGAAGAATGACATGTCACAATTTTCTCATGAATTGCAGCTCTGCCAAAATAATGTAAAGTAATGGTGTTGGGGCATCAGTGAACTTGAAAACTATAGGCTCTTTGAAAAACTGCCCTATTTTCTAACATTTTTCAGTTATCTGTTTATGTAGAAAATATATTTATCACCCCCTATTTCCATAAATTTTTAAACAAGGGGGAGGGGAAAGTGCCAAGAGGACCTCCTGGTTTCATGAGATACTTCACATTATTTGAGGTGAGGCATATCTGTATTGTAGAGGCTTGTCACTCTACACTCTCAATTTTATGTTTCAATGAGAGGAAATTAAAATTCCTCGAGGTAAACTCTAAAGGTTGAAAAAGTCAAAATTCCCTATTTGGAGAGTCCTTGCTCATTTTAATTCTAGATGTCAGCCAGAATTACACAGCATCTCAATGATAAAGAACATAGGCTCCACACATGCCATGTGGCCTGTAAGGAAACATGCCTGTACCTGCAAATTCCAAGGAGGCTAATGGTTTCCTGGGTCACTTTCAGCTGCCAATTTGCATTCTAATGGATCGGGTTTTTTTCTACTTGAAATCTTTATAGCTGTTTCTCTTTGTCTCCACTTAGACACTAAAAGACAAGACGGAGTGCATTGTGAAGATATTTCACTGGCAAGTGAGGGGCCCTGTTGGAACGAGGTCAGCTAGACCCTAGGAGATGGGTTTCCAGGGAGGAGAAGTGCGGCAAACCTTTCAAAGACAACAACTGCCAGCTACCTTTGTCCCTTATTAGGAAAGTCTCAGAATCTTCTGAAGACTGCTTATGGGCTTGGGAAAATCCAAATTGTAGTCACATAAAGCAAGAGTCCCCAAACTTTGGGATCTAACCCGTTATGATCTGAAAGGGAGCAGATGCAATAACAGAAATAAACTGCACAATAAATGTAATGTGCTTGAATTATCTCCAAACCATCCCCCCCCCCCCATCTCTGGTCTGTGGAAAAATTGTCTTCCATGAAGTGGGTCCCTAGTGCTATAAATCTTGGGGACTGCTGAATAAAGCACGGGGCTGGCTGAAGGTCATTGCTTGTATAGGTCCAGAACAGAACTATGGCTTCCAGGTGCCTCTGCACTATATGTAATGAGCCTCAGTCAGGATTAAATCACCCAGTTATATCTGCACTGGGGACAGCAAGTTAGGGGCCAAGGGAGAGCAACCGGTATCCCCAGACAAACCAATCACAGCAACAACAAAAAGAACACGATCTTCCTTATAATATGTTGAGAGATCTTACACAGAAGAAATTAAAATGTGAAACAGTTCTTAATTCTATCCTATTCACAAAAGGGTAAAAGTACCTTCTGAAGGGTTGAGTACCATCTACTTTTAAATAACTGAGTCATAATGCTCTTCTTAGATATCTTGGGAATTCTTATTTGACCCATCAGTGAAGTTCTGAGAAGAGGCAAAACATAAGACATAAGGCTATTTTACCTGCAACCTCAGAGGAGGAAAACTGCCTTAAAAAGCTGAAAATATGATACAGAAGTTAAATAAATCTCAAAATGCATGTTCATTCAATCAAGGGCTCTCTAACACTGCAAATATTTTAAAGTATGACTCTCATCAAATTTTAATAATTCAATCTCTAAAAGGTGTTTTATATTCTTTTTGATCAAATATGTGAAAATCTAAATGTATAGGTTTCTACAGCGAGGTAAGTCACTCCTTTTTAGTAAAATTATTTTACAAAGATTTAGCACAAACACACATACACACACACATGCATAAACATACTAATGGGTTTTGCTAGTGCATTTATTAATTTCCACTTACTATACTCTCTACTATCATAGCACTACATGAACCTCAGAACTCTCTAGGGACATGTCCTTTGAGTAATGATTATAAAGAAAGGCCTTCTTTGGCCAATGATATAACTATTATTTTACACAAGCCATTAAAATATAAAAAGAATAGTTTTACACAATTAAGCTATAATTTAGCATGGTCACAGTGCACAAGTCTTTCTTTTGAATTCTATGTCTTCTTAATTCACTTACAGGGTGACATAGCTATAGATGTTCACAATTGGATGGAATGCTCTGAAAGCCTGTCTTACTTTGAAAGTAAACAGTGTAAAGACTGTAACACAGTTGATTTCACTGAAATCCTTTGGCAACAATTCCTTTAACAAGATGTGTTATAATACCAGTATGCTGCATCTTGACAATAATGCCAATTATTTAAATCCTCTTCTTTTATTTTCTCAGCTATTTGTAAAAAAGAGAAGTGAAAGGCAAAGGAGAAAAGGAAAGATATACCCAACTGAATGCAGAGTTCCAGAGAACAGCAAGGAAAAACAAGAAAGCCTTCTTATATGAACAATGCACAGAAATAGAGGAAAACAACAGAATGGGAAAAACTAGAGACCTCTTCAAGAAAACTGGAGATACCAAGGGAATATTACATGCAAAGATGGGCTCAGTAAAGGATAGAAACAGCAAGGACCTCACAGAAACAGAAGAGATTAAGAAGAAGTGGCAAGAATACACAAAAAACTATACAAAAAACATTTTAATGACCCAAATAAACACAATTATGTGGTCATTCACCTAGAGCCAGGCATATTGGAGTGTAAAGTCACGCAGGTTTTAGGAGGCATTACTACGAGCAAAGGTAGCGGAGGTGATGGATTTCCAGCTGAGCTATTTCAAATCCTAAAAGATGATGCTATGAAAGTGCTGCACTCAATATAGCAAAAATGAGGAAAACTCAGCAATGGCCACAGGACTAGAAAAGGTCGGTTTTTATTCCAACCCCAGAAGAAAGGCAATGCCAAAGCATGTTCAAACTATGGTACAGGTGTGCTCATTTCACATACTAGTAAAGTAATGCTCAAAATCCTTTAATCTAGGCTTCATTAATACATGAATCAAGAACTTCCAGATGTACAACCTGGATTTAGAAAAGGCAGAGGAACCAGAGATCAACTTGCCAACATCTGTTAGATCAAAGAAAAAGCAAGGGAATTCCCATAAAATCTACTTCTACTTCAGTGACTATGCTAAAGCCTTTGACTGTATGGATCACAACTGGAAAATTCTAGACCCTTCACCTGCCTCCTGAGAAACCAGTATGTAGGTCAAAAACTGACAGAACTGGATGTGGAACAATGGACTGGTTCAAAATTGGGAAAGGAGTATGTCAAGGCTGTATACTGTCACCCTGCTTATTTAACTTATATGCAGAGTACATCATGTGAAATACCAGGCTGGCTGAAGCATTACCTGGAATCAAGATTGCCAGGAGAAATATCAACAACCTCAGATATGCAGATGATACCACTCTAATGGCAGAAAGTGAAGAGGAACTAAAGATCTTCTTGAAGAAGGTGAAAGAAGAGAGTGAAAAAGCTGGCTTAAAGCTCAACATTCAAAAAACGAAGATCACGGCATCCAGTCATATTGTTTCATGCAAATAGAAGGGGGAAAAGTGGAAAAAGTGACAGATTTTATTTTCTTGGCCTTCAAAATCACTGTGGACAGTGACTGTAGCCATGAAATTAAAAGACTGCTTGTTCCTTGGAAGAAAAGCTATGACAAACCAAGACAGTGTATTAGGAAGCAGAGATATCACTTTGGCAACTATGGTTCGTATAGTCAAAGCTATGATTTTTCCAGTAGATATGTACAGATATGAGAGTTGGACCATAAAGAAGGCTGAGTGCCAAAGAATTGATACTTTTGAACTGTGGTGCTGGAGATGACTCTTGAGAGCCCCTTGGGCAACAAGGAGATCAAAGCAGTCCATCCTAAAGGAAATTAGTCCTAAAAATTCATTGGGAGTACTGGTGCTGAAGCTGAGCTCCAATACTTTGGCCACCTGATGTGAAGAGAAGACTCTTTGGAAAAGAACCTGATGCTGGAAAAGATTGCGGGCAGGAGGAGAAAGGGGTGACAGGATGAGATGGTTGGATGACATCACCGACTCAATGTATATGAGTTTGAGTAAACTCCTGGAGATAGTGAAGGACAGGGAAACCTGGTATGCTGTAGTCCATGGGGTCACAAAAAGTTGGACACAACTTAATGACTGAACAACAACCTTTACATCCTCACTGTATTATTTAAGCTTGCAAATTTACATAAAAGAATAATGTCCTAGAAAAGTAGATAAAAGTCTTGTATTGCCAAGATTTAAGCCAAAAATGTATTTTATATCTATTATGAATCTCTATTTTTTGTAGAAAGTTGAATGTCAAATTGCTTTCTATATTCTAATGTATCTGGTTTGTTTACTCTTATGTGAATTTTTAGTTTGCACATTTCCTTCTTTTCTAAAACAATTCTATAAAAGTTTAGTAAGTTTTAATGGTATTTGATGACATAACGAAAACACTTTTCATTATAAATGTATTCTGAAACATTGGAAAATTTCATTCTCACTGCCGCCTTTGTGAAATTCATCATATAGTATGAGTTGGTAAACTAAACAAGCATAGTTTGCTGACCAAATTCAGAATAGTACTATGGGAGACAGAAACAGTTTTGATTCAGCTACACTACTCTTTTACTCAACAATATTTTCATATTATTCACCACACTCCCTAGAAATAAAATGTTCTCTCTCCTTGGAAACAAAAAAAAAAAAAAAAAAAAACACTGTCTAGCAGGTGTGCATTTCCATGTGCTGTATTATATTCTGAGACTGAATAAAAATAGTAAAATCTACATGCACTTCAAAAAACTCTAAGACAACACTTTTGTAAGTGGACTGTCCTAGTAGTAATCTAGACGATATATTCCATTGCATTTATAACAGAGTTATAGAAACTGATGCTAAAAATGTTTTCTCTATTTGTATGAAAAATATTTTAAATAAATGTATTTCATATGTATATATATTTTTTCATAAGATATTCAGTGAGCACCAAATATAGTGTTCTTGCCTGGAGAATCCCAGGGATGGGGGAGCCTGGTGGGCTGCCGTCTCTGGGGTCACACAGAGTCAGACACGACTGAAGTGACTTAGCAGCAGCAGAAGAAATGATCAGAATGAGATGCTAGCTGTTCACTTATAATAACTTCATGGAGTTAATCTCAATGTAATATATTTCCATTGAAATGAATGGGTCTATTAATTTCACTGAGCCTTTTATGAGGTTTGGGAAATAGTCTAAGCTACTTGGACTGCAAATGGATAGTAGGTAGTGACTTGAGGTTTATCAGTAAAAAAGGTTATTCAAAGTTTGATTTTTTTTTTCCTTTTAATCTCTCAATTTGCTACATTGCAACAAAAATTTCATGTTTTGGTTTAACTTTACATAGTATTCATTGTCTCTCTTTATTAGCATTTTCTCCTAACTTCGTAATAGAGTTAATTTTATTAGGACAATCAGAAAGTTCACAACATAATCTAATAATAAATATATAAAATGCACTTTCCTTTTGAAATAAATATTATTAGAACCATTATACCCCTTTATATCACTAAAACTGTGCTAAATATAACAATCTTTCTTAAAATACTTGAAGATTTATACTTCGAGGTTCTTATTATTTTATTATAGTTACAAGAAAATGTCAGTTACAACTTTATTAACTAGAATAATGGTAGGGAGAAGGCCATGGATAGACTAAAATCTAAATTAAAATTAACTGATCACAATGTTATACAAAGTGATTTTAATATGTTTGTTAAACTAGTACTCAGCTCTTAGGACAAAAATAATAAGGATATGTATCAGTCAACAGAGTTTCTCATGTAATCGTGTGTTTCTGATACTATTATTAAAATGATTGTCCACTATGGCAATATATAATGATTCTTGGGTGAAAGCACTCAAGGATAGTGAAATTCTGCCTTCACAAAGTCACCACATTCCCCCCTGTGTGTATTCTCAGTTGCTCAGTGGTGTTCAACTCTTTGCAACCCCATGGGCTGTAGGCTGCTAGGTTTCTCCGTCCACAGGATTTTACAGGCAAGAATATTGGAGTGGGTTGTCATTTCCTCCTCCAGGGGATCTTCCTGACCCAGGAATCAACACCTCTTGTGTTTCTTGCGTTGGGAGGCAGATTCATTACCACTGTGCCACAAAGCCCCACCACATTCCCCATGAGATCTCTAAACAAAGTGATGATAATCTTATTATTGGCTGAGTTAGAACCCTGTTCTGGAAAGCAATGTGAGCACAAAGCTTGATGTGGAACTTCACAAAATATGCAGCCAGCTGATGCCCCGGCCCTATCTATAAATAGTTTCCTCAACCTCCCCAAATGAGAAAGCATGTGTAAGCAAGAAAATGGAGAATGCAAGCATGAAGCCCAGCTTGAACCGATACAAGTAGGAAAGAAACTAGAGAGAGAGGAAGCAAGATGGTCACGGCCCTGCCCTAGTACCATTCTAGTCTCTCGAGTGGAGAAACTTGACCAAGAGAATCTACCATGTCTGGGTCTACCTCAGAGTCTATATAGACTAATTCATGTCACAGAATCAGGCTCAACCAGAGGACTTTTCTCTCTCTTAGAAGAGATGCAAAGAGAAAAGAAGGAACTAAAAGGGGTAGAAAGTTTGTTGTTGTTGTTCACTTTGTTTGGTGGCTAAGTCATGTCTGACTCTTTATGACCCCATGGACTGTAGGCTTCCAGGATCCTCTGTCCATAGGACTTCCCAAGCAAGAATACTGGAGTGTGTTACTATTTCCTTCTCTATGGGATCTTTCTGACCCAGAGATCAAAACCACATCTGCTGCTTTGCAGATGGATTTTTTTTTTTTTTAACCACAGAGCCACCTGGGCAGCTCCTCTTCTCATTTACTTGAATACAAAAAGAAAAACCATACATGGAATACAAATATAATCCTTTAAATTTTTTGCTCAATGATGAGCAAATTCTATTCTACTTATCCACACTCAAATCAGACACAGGCCCCTGGTGTAGAAGTTCCTGCAAGTCACCTATAAATACTTGTTTATCCCTGGAATTTAGTTTAACACACTTTCCTAAAGCATAGGACTTTGAGTTACAGAAAAGTATAATTTTTATTTCATCCACTTCCTTTTGTTATTGTTACCATAGAAACACAAGTCTGTCACATTCTTTCTACATTTTAGGTTGAAGTAAAATTCTTCCCATTTCTCTTTGAAATTAGTAATACCAAAATAGGGGCAAAAGAGAACTTAGTGGCAAATATTAGGAAAGGGTGGAACTGTAATCTACCAAAACTTAGAGTCCCTTCTAAGATATTAAATGAGCGATATGTCATTTTGATGTTTCAGATGTTTTTGTAGCTCTTCAACTATAAGAAATCATTTCCTTGAAAAATAAGCAGAATAAAATCCTGGCATATGTACAAGATTTCTGTCATGTGAAGAATAAATGGCTGAAAATAAGACTGTAAAAGAATAGAGCTGAGAGGATATGGTAGAAACACATATAAATAAATTGTAACAATGCCTCCTTCCTAAGGCACCCTGAGTGACTGTCCATGGCAGCCCTTCCTGCTGGTGACAATACTTTGTATAATGTCTAGCAAGCCTCAGAAAATTATGGACTACTAAAACAATTATGGCGAATAAAATCTGACATGGATGCACAGTTTTCTTCTATTTGATTTTATCACAATATTGATCAACTAGTATAATATTAGGCCATACAAATGAAAAATGCCAGAAGAAAGACCAAAAATAACCAGTCTGCGTTAGTTTATATTCTAATGCATACAACAAAAAAGTTAAAACAAACAAGCAAACAACTTCACCCAACAAATTGTGGCTTAAACCAGTTAAAAGTTGAATACAAGAACTTGTTTAATTGCTCTATAGAATCATGAAAGCACAGGCCTATATCTTTCTGCCCTACGGCCCCACTGAAAGACCTCATGATTCAAGATGACTACTCTAGCTCCAGCCATCAAATAGAATTGCACACCAGAAGACAAAGGAAAGGTCCACAGGTACAAAAAAGGTGATGTCCCTTTCAAGTGAGCTCCTTTTCAGCAACATTCTCTCTTGTACATGCACTGGGAAGAATTTACTTACATAGTCATTCTCTAATGAAGAGTGAGAACTAGAAACATTTTTATTCTCTCATATCCAAAAGAAATTAGAATAACTACTAAAAAAGATATCTAACAATGTCTTTATCAGACTCCTCTCTTAAGAGCCCTGGGGAACGACTGAACAGTAATAAATGAGAGTAAAATATACACATTATAAATATCTATGCACTTTGCCATACGTAGCAGTGCAGAGAATGTTAATCTGCTTTGAACCACATGAATCATTCTTAGGCTAATAAGGCCTGTATCAGCCAGAATCCCTCCAGGAGGCAGAAAACACACAGTGATTTCAAAGGAAAGTTAACACAAAGCATCATTATCTATAATAGCAGATAGGAGTAACAAAGTATTGGCTATTAAAAGTAAAGAGAACTATAAAGAACATAGAACTAGCAAGTAGAGGGAGCAGCCTGATATGGAGCACCAGAAGGAAACAGCACTGCGGTCCTCCTGCTGCTGCTGCTAAGTCGCTTCAGTCGTGTCCGACTCTGTGCGACCCCACAGATGGCAGCCCACCAGGCTCCCCTGTCCCTGGGATTCTCCAGGCAAGAACACTGGAGTGAGCTGCCATTTCCTTCTCCAATGCATGAAGTGAAAAATGAAAGTGAAGTCGCTCAGTCATGTCCAACTCTTAGCGACCCCATGGACTGCAGCCTACCAGGTTCCTCCGTCCATGGGATTTTCCAGGCAAAAGTACTGGAGTGGGGTGCCTAGTGCTGAAATTCAGATCTTGTCACGGTATAAACAGCTGTAGGTTTCTGGGTATGATATTTGGCCACTAAAACTTGCTTGGAATTTTCCTCTGAAATTTCAGGAAAAGCTATACCCAGGGACATGCCACAGCTCAGAACACACTATAAAACCTCCCAGGGAGGGTCTCACTGCAGCACTAAACTTGGAAGCCACCAGAAGGCATGACTGGAAGAGTTTCCTCCATTAGGTGCCAGGTGTTGCCAGCCACCAGCAGTTCAAGGCAGGAACCAGACCAGATCATCACTGCAGAAACCAGAAGCTGGAGAAGCAAGAGGTTTAGGAACCTGTGAGAGGAGAACTCAGCTCAGAAAGAAAGCATCTTTCTTCACTAGAGCATCCGCCGGTGACAAAATGGAAGCTGTCATCGCTGACAGAGAAGAAATAGAGGGATGCACTGCCTTTCCACAGAGAGGAAATAAGATGAATTAGAAGCTGAAAGGTAACAAACTGATATCTGATACCATTAAGTTCAGTTCAATCGCTCAGTCATGTCCAACTCTTTGCGATCCCATGAACTACAGCATGCCAGGCCTCCCTGTCTATCACCGACTCCCGGAGTCCACACAAACCCATGTCCATTGATTCTGTGATGCCATCCAACCATCTCATCCTCTGACGTCTGCTTCTCCTCCTGCTCTCAATCTTTCCCAGCATCAGGGTCCCTTCAAATGAGTCAGCTCTTTGTATCAGGTGGCCAAAATATTGGAGTTTCAGCTTCAACATCAGTCCTACCAATGAACACCCAGACTAGATGGACCTTTGCTGGCAAAGTAATGTCTCTGCTTTTTAATATGCTGTCTAGGTTGGTCATAACTTTCCTTCCAAGGAGTAAGCGTCTTTTAATTTCATGGCTGCAATCACCATCTGTAGTGATTTCAGGTGCAAAAAAATCAAGTCAGCCACTGTTTTCACTGTTTCCCCATCTATTTGCCATGAAGTGATGAGAACAGATGACATGATTTTGGTTTTCTAAATGTTAAGCTGTAAGCTAACTTTTTCACTCTCTTTCACTTTCATCAAGAGTCTCTTTAGTTCCTCTTCACTTTCTGCCATAATGGTGGTATCATCTGCATATCTGAGGTTTTTGATATTTCTCCTGGCAATCTTGATTCCAGCTTGTGCTTCTTCCAGCCCAGCATTTCTCATGATGTACTCTGCATATAAGTTAAATAAGTAGGGTGACAATATACAGCCTTGACGTACTCCTTTTCCTATTTGAAACCAGTCTGTTGTTCCACGTCCAGTTCTAACTATTGCTTCCTGACCTGCATACAGGTTTCTCAAGAGACAGGTCACGTGGTCTGGTATTCCCATCTCTTTCAGAATTTTCCATAGTTTATTGTGATCCACACAGTCAAAGGCTTTGGCATAGTCAATAAAGCAGAAATAGATGTTTTTCTAGAACTCTCTTCATTTTTGATGATCCAATGGATGTTGGCAATTTGATCTCTGGTTCCTCTGCCTTTTCTAAAACCAGCTTGAACATCTGGAAGTTCACGGTTCATGTATTCCTGAAGCCTGGCTTGGAGAATTTTGAGCATTAGTTTACTAGTGTGCGAGATGAGTGCAATTGTGCGTAGTTTGAGCATTCTTTGGCATTGTCTTTCTTTGGGATTGCAATGAAAACTGACTTTTTCCAGTCCTGTGGCCACTGCCGAGTTTTCCAAATTTGTTGGCATATTGAGTGCAGCACTTTCACAGCATCATCTTTCAGGATTTGAAATAGCTCAGTTGGAATTCCATCACCTCCACTAGCTGTGTTCATAGTGATGCTTCCTAAGGCCTACTTGACTTCACATTCCAGGATGTCTGGCTCTAGGTGAGTGATCACACCATCATGATTATCTGGGTCATGAAGATCTTTTTTGTACAATTATTCTGTGTCACCTCTTGCCACCTCTTCTGAATATCTTCTGCTTCTGTTAGGTCCCTACAATTTCTGTCATTTATCGAGCCCATCTTTGCATGAAATGTTCCCTTGGTATATCTCATTTTCTTGAAGAGATCTCTAGTCTTTCCCATTCTATTGTTTTCCTCTATTTCTTTGCATTGATTGCTGAGGAAGGCTTTCTTTTCTCTCCTTGCTATTCTTTGAAATTCTGCATTCAAATGTGTATATCTTTCCTTTCCCCCTTTGCTTTTCACTTCTCTTCTTTCACAGCTATTTGTAAGGCCTCCTCTGACAGCCATTTTGCTCTTTTGCATTTCTTTTTCTTGGGGATGGTCTTGATTCCTGTCTCCTGTACTGTCATGAACCTCTGTCCTTAGTTCATCAGGCACTCTGTCCATGAGATCTAGTCCCTTAAATCTATTTCTCACCTCCACTGTATAGTCATAAGGGATTTGATTTAAGTCATACATGAATGGTCTAGTGGTTTTCCCCACCTTCTTCAATTTCAGTCTGAATTCAGCAATAAGGAGTTCATGATCTGAGCCACAGTCAGCTCCCAGTTTTGTTTTTGCTGATTGTATAGATCTTCTCCATCTATGGCTGCAAAGAATATAATCAATCTGATTTCAGTGTCAACCATCTGGTGATGTCTATGTGTAGAGTCTTCTCTTGTGTTGTTTGAAGAGGGTGTTTGTTATGACCAGTGAGTTCTCTTGGCAGAACTCTATTAGCCTGCCCTGCTTCATTCTGTACTCCAAGACCAAATTTTCCTGTTACTCCAGGTGTTTCTTGACTTCCTACTTTTGCATTCCAGTCCCCTATGATGAAAAGGACATCTTTTTTGGGTGTTAGTTCTAGAAGATCTTGTAGGTCTTCATAGAACTGTTCAACTTCAGCTTCTTTAGCATTACTGGTCGGAGCATAGACTTGGATTACTGTAAGGCCTAAGTAAATTCAGAGAAAGGAGCAGTTTTCCCACAAGAGATTGAGCCAGACTTACCTGTGGGGAGGTGTGGGTTGACAGTGTCCTGCCCTGGTGTCAGGGACAAGAAATACAGCAGTCTTAGGAGTCCCAGGGCTTGCTGGCATAAGCCCTTTTGAAGGAGGCCATTACTGCCATTAATCCTATCATAGTTTGGCCTTAAGACAAACTACAGGGAGGGAACACAATCCACCTATCAACAGAAAATTGGATTGAAGATTTACTGGAGCATGGCCAAGCCCATCAGAACAAGACTCAGATTCCCCCATAGCCAGTCCCTCCAATCAGAAAGCTTCCACAAAACTCATACTTACGGATCAGAGGGCAGACAGAATGAAAACCAGAATAACAGAAAACTAACCAAACTGATAACATGAATAACAGCCTTGTCTAACAATGAATCTCTGAGCCATGCTATGTAAGGCCACCCAAGACAGATGGGTCATGGTGGAAAGTTCTGACAAAATGTGGTCCATAGGAGAAGGGAATGGCCAACCCCTTCAGTATTCTTGCATTGAGAACTGAATGAACAGTATGAAAAGGCAAAAAGATATGACAGTAAAGATGAACTTCTCAGGTTGGTAGATGCCAGTATGCTACTGGAGAAGAAATAACTCCAGAAAGAATGAAGGACCGAGCCAAAGTGAAAACAATGCCAGCTGTGGATGTGACTGGTGATGGAAGTAAAGCCTGATGTTGTAAAGAATAATATTGCATAGGAACCTGGAATGTTAAGTCCATGAATCAAGGTAAATTGGAAGTGGTCAAACAGGAGATGGCAAGATTAAATATCAACATTTTAGGAATCAATGAACTAAAATGAACTGGAATGGGTGAATTTAATTCAGATGACCATCACATCTATTACGGTGGGCAAGAATCCCTTAGAAGAAATACAGTAGCCCTGATAGTTGACAAAAAAAGCCCCAAATGCAGTACTTGGGTGTATCTCAAAAACAACAGAATGATCTCTGTTTGTTTCCAAGGCAAACCATTAAATATCATAGTAATCCAAGTCAATGCCTCAACCACTAATGCCAGAGAGGCAAAGAAACTGAAGTTGAATGGTTCTATGAAGAGCTATAAGAGCTTCTAGAACAAGCCTAGCAAAAAAGATGTCCTTTTCATCATAGGGGACTGGAATGCAAAAGTAGGACATCAAGAGATACATGGAGTAATAGGCAAGTCTGGCCTTGCAGTACAAAATGAAGCAGGGCAAAGGCTAACAGAGTTTTGCCAAGAAGATGCACTGGTCATAACACCCTCTTCCAACAACACAAGAGATGACTCTACACATAGTCATCACCAGATGGTTAAAAACAAAATCAGATTGATTACATTCTTTGTATCTGAAGATGGAGACACTCTATATAGTCAGCAAAAACAAGGCCAGGACCTGGCTGTGGCTCACATCATGAACTCCTTAATGCCAAATCAAACTTAACTTGAAGAATGTAGGGGAAACCACCAGACCATTCAGGTATGACCTAAATCAAATCCCCTACGATTATACAGTGGCAGAAACAAATAGATTCAAGGGATTAGATCTAATAGATAGAGTGCCTGAAGAACAAAGGACAGAGGCTTGTAACATTTTACAGGAGGAGGTGATCAAAAATATCCCCAAGAAGAAGAAATGCAATAAGGCAAACTGGTTGTCTGAAGAGGCATTACAAATAGCTGAGAAAAGAAGAGAAGCAAAAGGAAAAGGAGAAAAGGAAAGATATAAGCATCTGAATGCAGAGTTCCAAAGAATAGCAAGGAGAGATAAGAAAGCCTGCCTCAGTGATCAATGCAAATAAATAGAGAAAAACAATAGAATGGGAAAGACGAGAGATCTCTTCAAGAAAAGTAGAGATATCAAGGGAACATTTCATGAAAAGATGGCACAAATAATGTCAGAAATGGTATGGGCCTAACAGAAGCAGAAGAAGTGGCAAGAATACACAGAATAACTATACAACAAAGGTCTTCATGATTACAATAACCACCATGGTGTGATCACTCACCTAGAGCCAGACATCCTGGAATGCAAAGTCAAGTGGGACTTAGGAAGCATCACTATGAACAAAGCCAGTGGAGGTGATGGAATTCCAGTTGAGCAATTTAAAATCCTAAAAGATGATGCTGTGAAAGTGCTGCACTCAATATGCTAGCAAATTTGGAAAACTCTTCAATGGCCGCAGGACTGGAAAAGGTCAGTCTTCATTTGAATCCCAAAGAAAGGCAATGCCAAGGAATGTTCAAACTACACACAACTGCACTCATCTCACATGCTAGCAAAGTAATGTTTAACATTTTCCAAACTAGGCTTCAATGTTACCTGAAACAAGAACTTCCAGATATACAAGCTGGATTTAGAAAAGGTAGAGGAACCAGAGATCAAATTGCCAACATACATTGGATCATCGAAAAAGTAAGAGAATTCCAGAAAAACATCTACTTCTGCTTCATTGACTCTGCCAAAGCCTTTGAATTTGTGGATCACAACAAACTGCGGAAATTTCTTTAAGGTATGGGAATACCAGACCATCTTACCTGCCTCCTGAGAAATGAGTATGCAGGTCAAGAAGCAACATTTAGAACAAGACATGGAAAAGTGGACTGGTTCCAAATTAGGAAGGGAGTATGTCAAGGCTGTATACTACCACTCTGTTTATGTAACCTGTATGCAGAATACATCATGTGAAATGCTGGGCTGGATGAAGCACAAGCTGGCATCAAGATTTCTGGGAGAAATATCAATAATGGCAGAAACACAGATGACACCACCCTAATGGCAGAAAGCAAAGAGGAAATAAAGAGCCTCTTGATGAGTAAAATGGAGAGTGAAATAGCTGGCTTGAAACTCAATATTTAAAAAATGAAGATCACTGCATCCGGTCCCATCACTTTGTGGCAAATGGAGGGGGAAACAATGGAAACAATGACACACTTTGTTTTCTTGGGCTACAAAATCACTGCAGATGGTGACTGCAGCTATGAAATTAAAAGATGCTTGCTCCTTGGAAGAAAAGTTATGATCAACTTAGACAGCATATTAAAAAGCAGAGACATTACTTTGCCAACAAAGGTCTAGACAGTCAAAGCTATGGTTTTTCCAGTAGTCATGAACGGATGTGAGAGTTGGACCACACGGAAAGCTGAGCACTGAAGAATTGATGCTTTTGAACTGTGGTGTTGAAGAAGACTCTTGAGTCCCTTGGACTGCAAGGAGATCAAACCAGTCAATTCTAAAGGAAATCAGTCCTGAATATTCATTGAAAGGACTGATGCTGACCTAAGCTCCAATGCTTTGGCCACCTGATGCTAAGAACTGTCTCATTGGAAAAGACCCTGATGCTAAGAAAGACTGAAGGCAGGAGGAGAAGGAGACAATAGAGGCTGAGATGGTTGGACGGCATCACCAACTAGATGGACATGAGTTTGAGCAAGCTCCGGGAGTTGGTGATGGACAGGGAAGCCTGGTATGCTGCAGTCTGTGAGGTCACAAAGAGTTAGACACAACTAAGCAACTGAACTGAACTGACAAGGCCTAAGAAATTTCAGAGAAAGAGAGTGAGTGACTCAGACAGTGAGTCTTCTGTCTTTTCCACCCATACCTGAATTTTAGCACACAGCAATATAAACTGAAAAGACTGACCCTACATAAACCTGCTTTAGAAAAGAGCCAGAGAGACAGCCATACAAGAAAACATTTTCCTCTAATGTTTACTCATAAATTTGCAAATAGTAGTTATTCCACGGAAAATGAAAAAATAACAAAGAGACAACACACATACACACGCTGAACTTTTCACTTACAAACACATCTTCATCTACAAACTTAGATCCGTTTACACTATAGAATCTGACCAATTATGTTACCGCACCTTATTTGAGATGGTATGACAAAATAGAAGAAATACTTCCCAATAAAACCAACTGCTTCCAAAAATACCTCAGCTGCAATTCCCTTCTTCCTTTCCTAGTTTACCAATGAATTAAAAAATAAATAAGACTGACACTAAATTTTACATTTATGTCTTATCAGAATTCAAAATATTTAGATAGTATCCTAATCAATTTCTGCTCCCTAAAATGCAAAATTATAAACTTTAATCTGTAAGGAAAATAAAAATAAAATATTTTCTCAGGTATGAAAATATTTCTTTGTTCAAAACTAAAAGGAAAAATCTTCAAAATCAGGTCAAATAACTTTCTATAACATAGAACCAGGGAAATAAAAAAAAAACACAATATAAGATAAAATTTACTTTTTCCTCATTAGGGAATATTAATTAATGGTGGAGGAAATTTAGTACTCAATATGAAAGTATAATTTTATCTCTATTTCTTTATAACTATAGTTAACATTTTAGAGACTAGTTATATTTTCTATCTGTATGTTCATAAATATATAGATTTTCAAATAAATCCATAGAGACTAGTTATATTTTCTATCTGTATGTTCATAAATACATAGATTTTCAAATAAATTCATGCTGTGTATCTAGTTTCATACCCTTTAACCTACTAATCTATTACAGTCTCTAATATAATTATAGCTTAAGAGTATTTATAATTCATTTTCTTTACCACACAAATAGAACATTGCACTAAGGTCAACAATATTAATATCAATCTTGATATAATCTTGACCTTTTAGCTAAGAACAAACATAATGTCAAAGAAAATAAGAAAGCATTTATTTTTTTAAAAAGTATCACAAGGCCAAAGTGTTTTCTGGATTGATGGATAAATATTTCAATTCATAATAAAAAATATTGATATACAAAAATAACATCCACTTATATGAATGCTTTCCAAAGAGTGACACCCAGCCCTAGGGCTCCTCTGAGACAAGCAGTCACAGGCATCTGGGGCAGCCTTCCATCCAGTCCAAGGAGCTCAGTTTTCCCAGAAGACAGAGGTGTCTCTACAGTTCATGGTCCCACTCCCACTGCCACTGAAGCAATGGTGGCAGACATTTGCCAGCATGCATCCAGACTATACAGGCCTAGGTTCTGGTCTACCTCCCACCCGTTAATGCCATGCAGTGGTCTCTCTCAATGTCTCTAAGGCTCTGATTTCTCCACTGTAAAAAGATGTGTAATAATCCCAATACCTACCAACCAGAAAAACTGAGAAAAATAATCAATAGAAAGCAATTAGTACAGAGTTGCTGCTGCTGCTGCTGCTGCTGCTGAGTTGCTTCAGTCATGTCCGACTCCGTGCAGCCCCAAAGCCGGCAGCCCCCTAGGCTCCCCCGTTCCTGGGATTCTCCAGGCAGGAACACTGGAGTGGCTGCAATATGATAAACTTTGAATGCATGATATAATCTGAGTGTGCGCCCAGAGCTCTAGGCAGTATTCCAGTGACCTCATTAACTTTTTCAAACACTAACAAATATTGAATTTCTTTATGCTCAAATAGTGACTACGTGTTGATCTGGAAGAAAATCCTTTAAACTATTAATATCATAAAAAATAATTGACAGTCTTTCTAAAAGGCCTTTAACATGTTATTTCACAAAACAAATGGTAAAAATAATAGGGTAAAGCAACAGAAAGATAAATGTCACTCTTACAGGTATTATACAATATATTGCCAAATTCTGAACAACAGATTCTGGAGATTTCTTTAGATACTTACATTTTATATGCTCCTTTTTTCCTTTCAGGTATGTATGAGTTTTATAACAAAAATCAATTTACATCCTTTGATGAAATTTAAAAATATATTTTATTCTTTTCAACTGAGACTTCTCAGTGATTCTTAACATAGTCACCAAGTTAAACTAGAATTGACAATGATGCTGAACCATGGCTTGTTTTTCAACTATTCAACCCTGAATCCAATTTTTTAAAATAAACAGTTCTATTCTTCTACCAAATAAAAATATTTTAGTATGTATTTATGTAAAAGTGATTTATTGTTGATATTTTATTGTTATAAATTTGTATCACTGTTTTGTTTCCATTGCATTTATTTTTACTGTTAATATTCTGAGAGATGGTGATGCCAGGTAATTATATAGTTATGACAGTGTAACAAAATTCCCTTTTTAAATATATGTATTTTTATTTGTACAGTGAGTTGTTTTAAAGAAAAACAGTCATCAGGTGTATAATAATATAATAACAATTGGCAATCCATTCCAATATACATGCCTGGAAAATCCTATGGGGCCTGGCAGGCTATAGGCCATGGGGTTGTAAAGTGCCAGACATGATTTAGCAACTAAACAATAACAGTCACAATAGTATAAAATTAAGCAATAGTATGAGTACTACTATGATTCTATTATTCATATAGCAATATTAATGTAATAATAAATCAATATAATAAATATATTGATGGAGAAAACTACTAAATTTGGAAGAAATGAAAATATATGATGCAAAAAAAGAATAAATGTGATTTTAAAATGTAAAAAACTTTGAATAACTGCCAAGTCAACTCTAGCAAAAAGGTAACTAGTAATATACTATTATTAGATGTGCGAGTGAGTCACTCAGTTGTGTCTGATTCTATGTGACGCCGGGGACTGTAGCCCACCAGGCGCCTCTGCCATGGGATTTTCCAGGCAAGAATACTGGAGACGGTTGCCATGCCCACCTCCAGGGGATCTTTCCAACTCAGGAATCAAACCCAGGTCTCCTGCATTGTATGCAGACTCTTTACCATCTGAGCCACAAGGGAAGCCTCCTTTACTATCTATTTCATTTCATAAATGAAAAGGTTTAATGTTAGAAAAACAGATTATGTTTATCTGCCTCAGCAACTGGTCAAAAAGCTAAAAATACAATTTAGCAATGTAGAAAAGTGACTCAAATATAAATTTTAACTGTCACATATTTAAAAGAAAACTTATTTTATTGAAAACAGCAAAGTATCTGTATTGTATAGTTAATATGTATCTTAATACTAAAAAACAATCTCATCTAAGTCAAACACATGTCTGGAGCATGTCTAATCACTAATATTAAGTGGGAGATCCAACCATTAAAACAAATGACAAATATATGAGTTGTCCAGGGTAACAATCAGTAAGACTGAGCACACAGGGAAACCACTCTTTCTCAACACCCCAATTTTCCAGAGATGTCAGGAAAATGTTTAAATGCATGAATAAATAAGTGCATAATACTGCAGAAGAACAGGGGAGATGGAATGGTGAAGGTAGTAGAAACCTGAAGTGCTTAGGCAAGAAATACTGATCTATAAAAGTAGACAGAAAAAATGTCAATAAACCACATAAATATCTAATCTCATAAGTAATTAAAAACATCCAAAATGAAACATCAACAATGTGCCCTTTCAATAACTAAATTTCAGAGCTTATATCAAGAAGCAGTTCTGGGAGGTGAGTGCAATGATGCATACCCTCACACAGGGCATATTTGAGTACAAATTGTCACAAGCGAGATGGAAACTAAATTACCAATATGCGCTCAAAGTTTTCACATTTTGTAATGGGGATATAATAAGTTTGGGGTCATCAAGTTAGTGAAACCAATATTAAAAACTTTCAAAGTGTATAGCTATTGAATGAGAAATTCTGTATTCCCTATATGATTATATACACTATGATTATAATAAGAATGCAATAAATTATGAGCAGAAGAGTTAGCTTCAAGGATTTCATCACAAAATTGCTTATTAGAGTATAATGTTTCAGAAAGAAACTATACGTCCAGAACGAGGAGACTGCTGAATTAAATCATGCTTTATTACTTCTATGATAGGTACTACCACTCACATCAACAATGATACATTGTATTGAAATGATACATATATTTTACTACTGTAAATAATAGTATTTACTAAGCATTCATGTAAATCAGGCAATATTCTAAGTCCCTTTTATGCATTATGTCATCTTATCCTTAAGAAATTCTATGAAGTTTTATTACGATTGTTTTTCTTCCTATATATACACAGAAAGAGGCTTCCCAGGTGGCATTTGTGGTAAGGAACCTGCCTGCCAATACAGGAGATGTAATACACAAGGGTTCGATCCCTGGGTTGGGAAGATCCCCTGGAGGAGAGCATGGCAATCCACTCCAGTATTCTTGCTAGAGAATCTCATGGACAGAGGAGCCTGATGGGCTATCGTCCATAGTGTTACAAAGGGTTGGACATGACTGAAGCAACTTAGTACACACACACACATACATGTAAAAGGAAACAACGGTTCTGAACTCATCAGTATTTTTAACCAGTACATGGAACACTCCCCTAGTACCTGCCATCTGCCTTACTGGGCTTCTTAAACATTAGGTCTCTGGAAGCCATGACTGTTTTCTCTTCACAGATTATTTTCAAATTTTTAATTTATATGGAGTATAGTTGATTAGCAATCTTGTGATAGCTTCAGGTATACAGCAAAGTGATCCACTTATATACCTCTTTATGTGTCTAAGTACATTACCTACCCAGTGAATGTGTGAAGAACAAGAGAAGAATCAAGGACAAAAAGTGAAAATGAGAGAGAGAGAGAGAGGAAGGACAGAGAGTACAAGTGAAAGAGGGAGAGTGGAAGAAAAGAAAGGTCAAAGAAAGAAAAAAAGAGAGGGGGGGTAGGGAGAGCAGAAGTGAGAGAAAGTGAGAGCAGAAGTGAGAGAAAAAGAGTGAGATTAAAACACCAATCTGCAGATTATGGAAACTATGCTTTAATAATCACAAAAAGAAGCAAATAGTTTCTTGCCATTCTAATTAGAAGCAGAGGCATAACAACTTTTAATCTACCAATAAATACACTAGCAATTTTTAGCAGCTCAACTTAAATTTTATAACACAACTTATGCAAACTCAGTAAAGGATAATTCGACATTAGAGGAATAGGTTAATTTGAGGAAACAATGGTTATACAGGTGCTTCAGTTTATGGTGTAATCTTTTGAGAATCATGGAATTTTATATTTGTGTGTGTATGTAGTTACTATTTAATAGAGGGGAACTAAAATATAGAAGTACATGCTTACAATTAAACAAATAGGGAAGTTTAATTATAATATTAAAAATTGTTAAGGCTAGAGAGACTATGGTATGGAGAAAGATCTCCTTGAATATACCTTGATTTGGCCTCTAATTATATAAAAAATTTTAGAGAATAATGATATTTTAAAGACATATAGGATGTTAGCAATTTATCTAGTCCAACTCTCTCTTTAATGCTCGTATAAATTATTAGTCCTTAGCCACATGGACGATGAATTAGGACATTAATCTATTCCAATCTACTATTATTCCCAACACATTCCTCTACCTCAATGATTATTCTCTAAGTTATAAGTTTTAATGACTCTTTAGAAATAGGCATCTCTCATAGATAATTATTGTTCACCATTTGCCTAAAATCTACAGGGATATCCTCCAACCCTTGAGTAATTAAAAATGACAATAAAACTATTTACTTTATGACTTGTTTAGAATATTCCAAACACATTCTTTGAATAGAAAAAATGTTTGTTTATAAACATAAAAGTTAACATAAAATAATCATTTTCATCATGGTCTCTAGGAAAATATATTTCTATTTCACTAAAGTTTCCAAGGATATAAACTGCTACCCATCAGATTTTAGTGGATACATAATATTATTCTCCATCACATGTGATTGGCACAGTTATGCACTATAATAAAATCTGTCATGGTGGCAATTTTTTTTTATTTGACAGTTTTCTTAAAAAAATTCTTTTTCTGGAAACCGATTAAAACTTGATTTCTGTCCCTCCATCACCACTACACTCCTCTATTTTATCTCTTTATAGCATTTTAGTTAACTGAGTACTCCCTGTTGATTTTTTTTTTTCCTAGCAGTAGTAATTTGACAACACAAAGCAATTAAAAACCTGGGAGCAATCCTTTCTATAAACCACTCCTTGCCTTCTATTAGCCAGCGCTTGTGCTAATGTGACAGGTATGTCACTATGGAACTGACACTTCATGTCCACTGCATCAGTGTCTCACTTAGTTGCTGGATACATTTTAAGGATTAAATATGAGCGGAAATTCTCTATTACTGGAAATGACATAAAGGAAAGTGTCATAGTATTTGACAATAAACATGAAAAATCTTATATTGTCTATAGGTCTATGTTTAGAAATTCAAAAACCTAAGTTAAAAATAAAAACAGAAAGAGATGGTTGGGAAAGAAAAGCAAAGAGACCGCTAATTGTCTTGGCCAACTACATTTTAAGAGTACTAACAAGAGTAGATATCAGTAGAATCAATGTGATTCAGATGGTTCTCTTTACAGTAATTAATTTTTGTTGCTTAAATGTATACCTTTTCAAAATATGTTGAAACATAAATTTAAGGTTTTTGGTGAGACACCTTAAATTATCTCTGTATTCAGATAACATTACTTGTGAAATATCTGTTGATTAAGAAGGCTGTAAAATACCTAACAGTGCTTAAATGCAGTATTTTGGTTTTGTTTCTGTTGAACTATTTTCCCTCTAAATGTGGTTTCTCAGCTACAAAATAATAGGGTTAAGCTATTTGGTCTGCCCTCTTGGTGCAGTAGGCAGCATGTCAGTCTCATAATCTGAAGGTCCTGAGTTCGAACCTCAGAGAGGGCAGATCAATCTTTTCGGGATTCCCTGGTGGCTTATACGGTAAAGAGTCTGCCTGCAATATGGGGGACCTGGATTTGATCCCTGGGTCAGGAAGATCCACAGAGAAGGAAATGGCAACCCACTCCAGTATTCTTACCTGGAAAACCTCATGGATGGAGGACTCTGGCAGGCTACAGTCCATTGGGTCACAAAGAGTCGGACACAACTGAGTGACTTCACTTTTTCATTTGGTCTTAGCCTATGATATAATGTCTCTTATACAGACTCAATTTTCTGATTTTAAGTTCACTAAAAAATTAACACTAGAAAGTAAACAATCTTTTTCTAGAAATTTGTATTTTAAGATTTGGTGCCTAACTAAACCTAAAATGATTTTATATAATGTACCATTTAGGAAATATGTTTTATTCATCAAATAAAAATTCACTGAGTAACCATTATGTGCAATGCACAGGCCTCAAAACAATACCAATAAAGACCAGAGTTCAGACTCCACATGAAACTTTCCCGGTCTTTTCCTTTCAGTTTCTATCAAATATTTCCTATTGCTTCCATTTGCATGACCATGCTGAAGTAGACCCACATTATGAAAAACATTAATTGCTCAGGTAGCATTTTGATCAAACTATATTGCTTACATATTTCCCCAGGTAAAATGAAATTTCTTTTAGAATAATTACTTAAGGAAAATCTGAAATTTAAAGAAATGAGATTATTCAGCTCTCTAGAAAAATTGCATTTAAATTTTTTCTAATAATTAGTTTTACAATACAGTAAAAACTCTTTTGTAAAAGACACGTAAGAGTCTCAAACTGATTGAATTCTGTGTAAAACTGCATAGTGAAAGAAAACCAGTATTTTTTTTTTTAATCTGTCTTAAAAGTAGACTGTTTAGTGAGGTTGCTTGGGTGTGACATTTAAAAAGTTAAAAAAGAAGCCAAACTTAAATGATTAGAAACTTAGTATCTATAGTTTAAGTTACAGCCAAAAAGCCACCCAATCTTCTTTTACAGTAAAGATCATTGTCATGCCAGAAAGAACAAAATAAACCCCTTCTCATTTCAGGTAACTGTTTGATATGAATTCCTTTTATACAGAATTAGTTTGAAATTTCATTTATATACATCATGATTTAGCACACTGTTAAATACCTACTGAAAGTTTACCATATTCCTATCACTACTACAGAGATGGGGGTATGGCCATGATTGAAAAAAATTCACCATTATCATGAAGCATTCATTCTGCATGGTAAAGGACACAATAAGCAAAAAACACAGGTAACAGATCAGTTAGTAATAAGCACACACAATAAAAGTAAAGTGGGTAAAGAGAGACAGTATGGAGATACTCTATTAGAAAAGGTGACAGTATTCCCTCAGAGGGAATTTCAACAAAAACTTCACTGAAATGAGAGATTAGTCTATTAAAATATTCAGAGAGAAAATGTAGACAAAGACAAAAAGCCAAGGCAAAGGCTCATAATGTGAAGCCTCTTTATGCTGAAAGTTCCCACTCTAGGAATTTAATTGGTAAAATGGTTTAGTTTGGTGGAAAATTGTTTAATTAAATATCTGTAGAAGTAGATATAAAGCAAACCCTGACTTTGTTTACCTGCTAAAATATTTCATCTGAAAAGGTAATTGACAATAGTAAGTAAAGTGGCTCAGTCACGTCTGACTCTTTGCGACCCCATGGACTGTAGCCCACCAGGATTCTCCATCCATGGGATTTTCCAGGCAAGAGTACTGGAGTGGGTTGCCATTTCCTTCTCCAGGGGATCTTCCTGATCCAGGGATCAAACCCAGGTCTCCTGCATTGTAGGCAGATGCTTTACCATCAGAGCCACCAGGGAAGTCAACTGACAATAGTCCTTCATAAATAATTTTAATGTTAAGTGATAACATACATTTCTAACACAATCATGTTTGCACTGGAATGTAAGGTCTGTGAGCGCAAAGATTTTGTTATCTGTTGTTGACAAAACTTGTAGTGTTTTAAATGCTATTACATTGGAAATGATCAAGAAATACATAATGTAAATTAAGAAATCATTGTGCATTATTTTTCACAAAATATTTATCTTCATATAAATACTGTGTCAGTATAGTTTTTCCTAATTTCTTTTGATACCATTCATTACCATAATAGACTATTCAATTGCCTAGTCAACTTATTGGTAAGTATAGATATATTCTCTATATCAAAAGATGCATTCCACTGAATCAACTGATATAATGTTAATATCTGAGATTTTTCATCCTAATGAAAGTTTGAGGAAAAAAATTCAATAATTATTGATTAAATGTGACTTTTTGCATTTCCAATAAACTGCCAAATTGAAAAAAGAAATTGTCCTAATTTTCTTATTCTACATGTCACAAGTACACCCAAACTGCCATACAGTTTTAAGGAAAAGATCTGGTATAAAAAGCCAAAGAAGCTGAAATAATATAGTCATGTCATCAGTAAGATTTGTTTGCATTTATAAGTTGTGTTTAATTGTGACATACATGTTCTTCCACGTTTTGTAGATGAGCCATATTACCTCTCTTCATCTCAACTTTAACTACCTGACTGTAAATGCATACTTCTCAACAGAACCAGAACTGTTTATTTCCTCAGGAGGATTTATAATGGTAACAGTAATTTAACACACAGCTTTCGGTTCCTAGATCACAGACATGCCCATAGCACAAGTGTACACCACCAAGCAATAGTATTAGTAATGATAATTTAATAATTCCAGATTTATTTTCCCTTTTAAAATGGAGCTCTTATTAAATACAATTAGTTGTAAACTGTCATTCCCCATTACTTCTGGAAGAATCATAGTCAATATTGTTTCTGGAGAATGGTCCTAAGGCTTTAAACAACACATGACTATTGTAGGCAGACTGAAAAATTCATAGCACCTAAGAAGTCATCACTTAGAGGAATTGCACATAAAGATAGGTTGGTATTCCAAAGAGGTAGTGCAAAGTCTTTTTTCTACTTATGCACTGTACCAGGTCACAAATGAGTAAACGGAGTAGAAACAGCTGGAAGTAGCAATTATAGGGATAGGAACCATTTTAAGGATATATATTTCATATATTATTTTAAATACTTTACATATATAACTTTGCTTAATCTTCAAAACAACTCTACATGTAGATGTTATTATTATCGCTGTTTTACAGATGCCACAATTAAACCACAGAGAGATGAGGTAGCTTGCTCAGGCTGTCCAGAAAAAGAGAGAGGAATTTTTTTTTTAAAAATAGTAAAGATAGAGCACCTAGTTCATACACCCATTATAACAGAAAGGACACTAAGATAAAGATTCTCAGAGGACTATAGAGTATAATGCAACAGGTCCCAAGGACTTGAAAAATTTTTTAAATTAAGAACGTACAACTTTACTGGGACTTCCTTGTTGAGAAAATGCTAAAAGAGTTTAGTTTTATTGAAAGTAAGTTAAATAAATAAAAATCACTGACCATTTACTGAGCAGTAGGTTGCAAGCACTGTCTAAAATAATGAGTTTATAAATATTATAAAGACTTTATAAAGATTATGACATTTACATCATGAACATTCACATTGTTGAAGAGTTGTAAATCCCGTGGAAAAGATGCATATAAGAAAGCAATTGTAACTCAACATGACAGTTGCTCTGATGGATGAATACAAAAAGCATGAGAGGAGCAGAAAGAAGAATAATCCAATATACCTTTCCTATGAAGGAAAAAAACATTTATAGCTATTGGCTTCAGCATAAGCTTTGCATGTGAGCAATGGTAGAAGGTATTGCAGGCTGAAAGGACATTGTGGGGATGGGCAACAGGGAATGAAAACGGCATATTCAAAGAGTTTTAGATATATTCTAGTATCATTCAGGACTTACCCTAAACTTGGGAAGTTATGGAAGATTTTGCTAGATAGATAACATTCAAAGCAATTTAAGTTACAGAGAGGCATTAATAAATTCTGTACCTGATAGTCTGGAGTCAGAAAATAATGAGCCCATATTATTTAATATTAAAAAACTGCAACATCTATCCACTTGTATTCGATCTGGCTGATTCAATGATGGAAAAAAAAAAAACAGAAAGTGCAAAATTTTAATTAAAATCTGTTAATGATCAAACTTTAAGTGGAAAAAAAAATAATGATGCAGACGTGGTGTGGAGAAAAGCCTCTGAAATATATAAGCATTTACATCCTTAATTCCTACATCTATTATTTTTCTATTTTTGGCACAAAAGATCAAATTGTACATACACTGAATCTCACTTGACTGTCTGCTATATCTACTTTTTGTCTCATCTCGTTTAAATAACACCTTTATTAATTTCTTTCAATTCTATCATTTATTTTTGTTACTGATTTTATGGAATCTATTCTCCTTTGTGCCCCTTAGGATTTAGTCTTCATTCCTCAAATGATTTTGTTTTTTTATTTTATTTATTTCCTGAGCTCTGCATGTTTCTGTATCAGTTCAGTTCAGTTCAGTTGCTCAGTCGTGTCCAGCTCTTTGCAACCCCATGAATTGCAGCACGCCAGGCCTCCCTGTCCATCAAGAACCTCCGGAGTTCACTCAGACTCACGTCCATCGAGTCAGTGATGCCATCCAGGCATCTCATCCTCTGTCGTCCCCTTCTCCTCCTGCCCCCAATCCCTCCCAACATCAAAGTCTTTTCCAATAAGTCAACTCTTCACATGAGGTGGCCAAAGTACTGGAGTTTCAGCTTTAGCATCATTCCTTCCAAAGAAATCCCAGGGCTGAACTCCTTCAGGATGGACCAGTTGGATCTCCTTGCAGTCCAAGGGACTCTCAAGAGTCTTCTCCAACACCACAGTTCAAAAGCATCAATTCTTCGGCGCTCAGCTTTCTTCACAGTCCAACTCTCACATCTATACATGACCACAGGAAAAACCATAGCCTTGACTAGATGGACCTTAGTTGGCAAAGTAATGTCTCTGCTTTTGAATATGCTATCTAGGTTGATCATAACTTTTCTTTCAAGGAGTAAGTGTCTTTTAATACCATGGCTGAAGTCACGATCTGCAGTGATTTTGGAGCCCAAAAAAATAAAGTCTGACACTGTTTCCACTGTTTCCCCATCTATTTGCCATGAAGTGATGGGACCGGATGCCATGATCTTGGTTTTCTGATTGTTGAGCTTTAAGCCAACTTTTCACTCTCCTCTTTCACTTTCATCAAGAGGTTTTTTAGTTCCTCTTCACTTTCTGCCATAACGGTGGTGTCATCTGCATATCTGAGGTTATTGATATTTCTCCTGGCAATCTTGATTCCAGCTTGTGTTTCTTCCAACCCAGCGTTTCTCATGATGTACTCTGCATATAAGTTAAATAAGCAGGGTGACAATATACAGCCTTGACGTACTCCTTTTCCTATTTGGAACCAGTCTGTTGTTCCATGTCCAGTTCTAACTGTTGCTTCCTGACCTGCATACAGATTTCTCAAGAGGCAGGTCAAGTGGTCTGGTATTCCCATCTCTTTCAGAGTTTTCCACAGTTTATTGTGATCCACACAGTCAAAGGCTTTGGCATAGTCAATAAAGCAAAAGTAGATGTTTTTCTGGAACTCTCTTGCTTTTTCCATGATCCAGTGGATGTTGGCAATTTGATCTCTGGTTCCTCTGCCTTTTCTAAAACCACCTTGAACATCAGGGAGTTCACGGTTCACGTATTGCTGAAGCCTGGCTTGGAGAATTTGGGGCATTACTTTACTAGCATGTGAGATGAGTGCAATTGTGCGGTGGTTTGATCATTCTTTGGCATTGCCTTTCTTTGGAATTGCAATGAAAACTGACTTTTTCCAGTCCTGCGGCCACTGCTGCGTTTTCCAAATTTGCTGGCATATTGAGTGCAACACTTTCACAGCATCATCTTTCAGGATTTGAAAGAGCTCAACTGGAATTCCATCACCTCCACTGGCTTTGTTTGTAGTGATGCTTTCTAAGGCCCACTTGACTTCACATTCCAGGATGTCTATCTAGCTCTAGATGAGTGATCATACCATCGTGATTATCTAGGTCGTGAAGATCTTTTTTTTTTTTCTGTTTACCATCTGATAATTTGGCCATATTGTTTAAGAATTTTTGTATATGTGTTTTCCGGTCTTACTTCATAGGAATAATTGCACCTCAATATTTTACATTCATTTTATAATGTCTCTACTTTGTGGCAATATCTTTTTAAAGAAGTTTGCTAGTTGCCAAACCCTCTTCTAAATTCTCATAACAATTTTTTTTTAGCTCTTTCTGGATGGTTTCTTCTAATTTCTGCTTTGTTTTTGTGTAAATATGTATATATGTAGTTGTGCTGTATGTTTCTGTCTTCTCCTTGTTGAATATGTGTTCTTTGAGGGTATGTATTAATTTATTTTTCTAATATTTATGTCACATGTAGGCTATTCAATATATACTTCTAAATTGTTTAAAAAAAAAGTCAATGTGTTTTTGACTACTACGTATTCAGCTTCACACAAGTCATTGAGGATACAAAGACATAAAAATTACAGGGTAAGTTTTGAGTAACAATATATTTGAAGAAATAAAAATAAACACACAAAATTGTTATGACTATTAGTAAAGTTAGAATAATAAGGATAGACAATTCATGGGAAGGCTATAGTTTTCCCACTGGTCATGTACAGATGTGAGTTGGACTGTGAAGAAGGCTGAGTGCCGAAGAATTGATGCTTTTGAACTGTGGTGTTGGAGAAGACTCTTGAGAGTCCCTTGGACTGCGAGGAGATCCAACCAGTCCATTCTGAAGGAGTTCAGCCCTGGGATTTCTTTGGAAGGAATGATGCTAAAGCTGAAACTCCAGTACTTTGGCCACCTCATGCGAAGAGTTGACTCATTGGAAAAGACTCAGATGTGGGGAGGGATTGGGGGCAGGAGGAGAAGGGGACGACAGAGGATGAGATGGCTGGATGGCATCACTGACTCAATGGACGCGAGTCTGAGTGAACTCTGGGAGATGGTGATGGACAGGGAGGCCTGGCGTGCTGCGATTCATGGGGTCGCAAAGAGTAGGACATGACTGAGCGACTGAACAGAACTGAACTGATTTTTAATTAATTCTATTTTTTAAAACACAATACTAAACATTATAATATATATCCTAGAGAAAATATTTTAATGGTGAAAGCTGAAAAAGCTACTTGCTTCTGTAGTTTCTAACTGCCCTTATATCTATTTTTTCTCTTCTTTAACATGGTATAAAGTGAACACTTTACAAAAAGACATCACATATAAATGTCACTACTATATAAGAGGTTAAGACAGTATACCAGACTCAATAACCACATTTATATATTATGACAATGAGTTCAGTTCATTTTATAACATTTGCTGTATTACTGGACATTTCTGAAGCACTGCTTTGAGAGACTGGCAGGGAAATTAATGTCCTTAAGCAATTTACCTGAATGTTTGATAGTGAAATGTCATGAGAGTCAAGCTTCAGTGTATCACAAAGCTAAGATATCATTCTGGAGAGGAAGCTATGGTGTCAGGTGAGTGGCTAATTGAATGTCCACTTTCTTCAACAGATCCTTTATGATGGAAAGGAAAGAATACCACTGAGTGAAATTTGGACAGCTTCAAAAGTACAATAAAGAAAAACAAACAATTTTAAAGTTTCAAACTTCTATGGAATTAAAGCTAAAAGAAAAAGATGAGGTCTTCTTATCATGGACTAATGTATGATTATTCAATTAGAGATGCAAGAGAGCTATGAGTATAGGATTCATCTCTGAAATGCATACTCTTCTTCAGATGAAAGTGAACTAAACTACAGGTAGACATCATGGTCTCAAAACTTGTTTCACATCAGCCTGGAACCACCTTGTATCACCATGAAATGTTCAGTTCAGTTCTGTCGCTCAGTCGTGTCCGACTCTTTGCGACCTCATGAATTGCAGCATGCCAGGCCTCTCTGTCCATCACCAACTCCCGGAGTTCACTCAGACTCGCGTCCATTGAGTCAGTGATGCCATCCAGCCATCTCATCCTCTGTCATCCCCTTCTCCTCCTGCCCCCAATACCTCCCAGCATCAGAGTATTTTCCGATGAGTTGTTCAAGATGCTATTAAATGAGTTCATGGCATTAATACTATATATGCTTACATTTTTTTTTCAGTATGTACTGAAATATACAAATTTCATTCTCAAGTAGAAGTATTACCAGCTGGCTTAGAAACTTTGATTGATAAAACTTTATGAAATGTGTTGAATCTCATTTGCTGGGTCTGCTGATGACAGTTAACAGCATCACTTGTTCTCAAAATAATCTAGATAAAACAACCACTTATGTTTTGAACAAAAAATCATGGTTTAAAGGTCTCTATTTTCTGTTTATCTCTCCCTTCTCTCTATTCCTTCCTCCCTCAGAAAGTGATAGTCTATTTTATTTACGTGTGTGTGTGTGTGTGTGTGTGTGTGTGAGTGCATGTATTCAGTTGCTCAGTCATGTCTGACTTTGCTTCTCCATGGATGTAGCCTAACAGGCTACACTGTCCATGGAATTCTCCAGGTAAGAATGTTGGAGCAGGTTTCCATTTCCTGCTCCAGGGATCTTCCCTATCCAGGGATCAAACCTGCATCACTTGTGTCTCCTACTAGCTTATGATTATTCAAGTAACAGATCTATAGCAAAATGGAAAGGACATAGATGCTCTGGTTTCTGTTTCCTTGTTTACTGCCTAGATAACCCTCTACTTCATAAGGAATACTAGAATGCTACCTGTGCAATGCAGGGAAAAGGTTGTCTTTTTCTTAACCAGATACTATAACACCTTGCTCTTATTAGAACAAACAAAAATAATGCTATTTTCAATCAAATAATTAAAACTTAAAAATTAACTAAAAATTAGATATAAGACAAAACCAATAAAGAAATATTAGAAGACAAACAATACATTTGAAATATTTACAACACAAGTTACACACAGAATTAAAAGACAGAATGTACTTTTTACAAATTGATAAGAAAATGGCCACCCACACAACAGCAAAACAATGAGCAAAATATACAACTCAGCAATTCACAGCAGAGAAGATTCCAATGACCAACAAGCATTTAAAATCATGCTTAAAAATCCAATAACAGGAAATATAAGTTATTAAATTAAAAATGATTGATAACTTTTAAACTAGATTGGAAACATTTAAAAAGAACTGACTTTTGAGTTTATATAGGGAAAGGTACTTTTATATGGTGTTGGCAGAACTGCAATTTATTACATTTTAAAATAAAATCTGCCAGTATCAATGAAAAAAAATTACACATTTCTGTAGACCAGTAAAACCACTGTGAGAACCTATCACATAAATAAAACTATATATACTGACTTCTGCTCTGACATGATACAGAAACAGAGGCAAATTTAATTTCTTTTTTTTCACCACTACACACATATATATACACACATACACACAAATCAATCAAAAAAATAAAATAACCCACATTAAACAACCTTTTTCAAAGCACCAGATATGACACAATAAAGGACAATGATCCCTGAGAGAAAAGAAAACAAAATAAACCCAATTATTAATTATTTTCACAGCTTATTGCCTTGAGAAAATGCCCAAGACAGTGCAAGGAGCTGGAATCCAGTCACACTCCCTGATGAGAAAGATAGAGCTGAGTATCCATGGAGACGAAGGAAGGGCAAAGCACAGAAGGAAGCTACACAGAAAATTCCAGATATCCGCAGATATCTTAACTAAATAGTATATTTTTGATCACACAAGTATTAAGGAAACTACGCAAAACCAGGGAAAGCACAGAAGGAAGCTACACAGAGAACCGCAGATATCTGCAAATATTTTAACTAAATCAATAGATTTTTGATCAGCAGAAGTATTAAGGAAACTACTCAAGACCAGAAAAAGAATCATCCAAAAGGATTGCAGGGGACAGTACTTGAAATTTACATAGGAAATGAAATGGTACCTGTTTGATTCAGTAAGATTGGACAATTTCATAATTCATGGAGCATGGGGTACAGTACTCAGAAAAGTTTTGCTTAGTAAACTTTAAAAAGCAAAATGGAGGGACTTGCCTGGCAGTCCACTGGTTAAGACTCCATGCTTCCAATTCAGGGAGTGTGGGTTCCATCACAGAGGACTAAGATCCCACCTGCTGCACAACACAGTCAAAAAGTTCTTTTTTCTAAAATAAAAAGCAAAATGGAAAAAATAAAAGCTATGTTTAAGTTACACAACTGTGTCCCAAAACAAAGTTACACAGCAAGGTGACATCATATCATTTGGCATTCAATAAAAATTATTAGACATGTAAAGAAGCATGAAAATATGGCCCATAATAAGAAAAATACATCAATCAAAAGTGACCAAGAACTGATACAGATGTTGGAATTAGCAGAAAAGGACACTAAAGCAGTCACAGCTGTAGTCTACATATTGTAGCAAAACTAATACAGTATTGAAAAGCAAAATAAAGTAAAAATAAAAATTTTTTTTTAAAAAAAGGAAAGCAGAAGGATACGTAATACCTACAGAAGAGGAACAGCAGAGTAATAACATTCCTCTGCTTTGAAGATGGTGGAGGGACCACAAGCCAAGGAACAAAAGCAGCCCCTAGACACTGAAAAAGGCAAAGAAGCGATTCTTCCCCGAAGCCTTTGAAAGGAATGCAGTCCTGTCAGCACCTTGATTGTAGATTTCTGAACTCCAGAAGTGGAAGAGAATAAATGTGTGTCGTTTAAAAAAAGAGAGAGAGAGAGACATTGAAAATATAGAAAAGACTAAATGAAACTTTTAAAGATAAAAAGTACATTGTTTGAGAAGAAAATATACTTAGAAGGATTAATGGTGCATTAGACACTAAAAAGAAAAGTGGATAGCAGTAGCAATAGAAACTGTGTAAAATAAAACATATGGGCTGGTGGCTCAAGTGGTATAGAATATGCCTGCAATGTAGGAGACCTGGGTTCACTGCCTGGGTTGGGAATATCTCCTGCAGGAGGGAATGGCTGCCCACTCCAGTATTCTTGCCTGGGAAACCCTATGGACAGAGGAGTCTGGCAGGCTATAGTTCATGAGACTTCAAAGAGTCGGATACTACTAAGCAACTAATATATCACTTTCGGACATTAAAAAGAAAAGTGGATAACAATAGCAATAGAAACTATATAAAATAAAACAGGGAAAAAAGAATTTAGTATAAGTGAGAGACCTAATGTGTTAGGACCCATGTAAAGAGTTTGTAATATAGATTAATTTAGGACATGGAAAATATATCAATTTACAGAAATAGCTTAAATGAGGCATTCTCTATTATCACATAACAAAACTACCTATGACCTACTTCCCATCACCTTCCTTATGACCCACAGGAGGCAGCTTTTACTCTGTGCTTGAAATTATGCTATCCTTTTATACCACAAGTCAGAATGAGAAACAACCTATAGCCTATCACAAGAATTAATTATGAGAATGTTGTTTGGGTATTTAATTAAACTTTTTAGAGCAGATTTTGGTTCACAGCAAAACTGAGTACAAGGTATTGAGTTTCCATATCCTTCCTTTCTCTCCAACAACACATACAACCCCACTATCAACCTACCATCAGAATGGTCATTTGTTACAATGGATGAACTCACTTTGACACATCTGGGATCTTTATTAAGGAGTGTTTTCTCTAAAAGCATGCACAGGATACATTAGTTCCAGAATAAACAGTAAATTTGCTTCTCTGAAGCAGTGGATTAGTTTGACATTTTTGTATCATTAACCATTGGTTTTTGTGTTTCTGTTTTAACTAATAAATTGGCTGGTCAATCTGTCCAGTCTCAAAAGTCTCTCAGCATGTTTTCTATAAATTAATCTCGATCTTCCTACATTTTATTACTCCCCACCTTTAATTTCTCTTACCTATGAGATATTCATTTAGATATCGTTTAAAACCTTGTAATACTGGTATTTTTGTCATATTAATCTCTTGGAACAAGGGATAAAAAAGTAATATTTAAATTTAGTTTCTTTTAAATTATTTTCATTTGAGGGACAGAAAAAAGTATCAAATGATGTAATTTATTTTGTATTAAATTTCAAAACAATCTCTCTACTAGCAGGAGATTCAAAATTTGAAATGCTCATTACAAAAGACATTTCATTTGCATGGATGAAAATAATTAGGAAGCAACAGCGACACATGTGGGGGATGATACATAAACATATTACCTAAATTATGCCCAGTATGTTTACTTAGTGGAGCTTTATGTAACAAGTACATGTGGGCACAATGATTATATGTTAACCTGTATAATTAAGAAAGTGATTTGCTTAACAAGTAATTTGTAATAAAATGCCTAGCCAGTAATCATAAGCACAAGCCATATGTTTTTAAATATGACCCAAACATTTGCATAGTGTTTATGTACAATAAATTAAAGCAAAATGAAAAATCTGCTGACAAGAAATAAGTAGCAATAAGGGTAGAGCAATGTATTAAATCCTTCATTCTGGATCATTTAGGTAATGTTCCATTCATTTTAGATTCATGAGTAGAAGCCTTTACAGATTGGGCATGCATACCATAAATCTGGAGTTATCCATTATTAGGTGGCGTTTTGCTGTTTGCAGTTGTACATGTTTACTTTGTGCATAATTAACTGCATAATAGCTGTCTGTGTTTTGCACTGAATTTACACTCAGGCTCTCATCAAAACAAATGACTCCAGAAAGTAGGATGCTTCCATTAAGGTCCCTGCAATCTGCATTTCCTAATACAGGTTTACAGAAATGGTTTTGATCGTAACTCTCGGTATCCTAACGCTTTCGGCAGCTAATGTGTATGTTGGAGTTTAACTTATTAAACTCCTAGATACATCAAGAGTATGGATGGGTGGAGACAGGAGGAAGCAGAGCACACCTAAGAAAAGCCAAGAAAGAAATTTCCACGAAAATAACAAGCACAGTGTCTAGTCGGACAGGCAACTGATCACTGAGCAGCATAAAACAATGGATCAACATACATCCCAGGAGTTCTTTTGCATATATGATTGTGACGGCCAAATCAACCACCAGAGAGAGGGCAGAGTCTCTGAAAATGGGCTGTCAGAAGAACCAACAAGATACATTCCAATCACCCATTTTGTTTACAGCCAGATAAACCCAGAAGGATAAATTAACAAATTGAATTAATCAACAAGAACAGGGTGTAATTAAATACCAAAGAATAAGATTAGTAAAAGGGATAAAATAAAAGATAATAGAGACTGAATTTTATTGATTATGACTACTTGTTGACACAGAAGTTGATAAAATTTTAAAATCATGATATATGAGGCTGTATATATTCTATTGAAAGCAGTCTCACTGTGTTCTTAATTCAAAGTTAAATGAAACATTTACAGAAACAAAAATTTTCTTTATCTCTAGAAATGGTCTTAAAATGGCTTAACCAGTTCTCCAAGCTGTATACGTAAGTTTATTATTATTTTGATGACAAAGGATGAATTGTTTGAATTGGAACTTGAAACAAAGATGTGTTAAGTAGCAATTTTCCTCATTCCAGAATCCAAAATGTCATTTAATGATGTAAGCATAAATAATGTCATATGTATAACACATGACTCTCAGAAATATTCATCATCAAAATTATAATTCCACATTATCTGCTTCTACTTTAAATATTAACTTATCTTTATAAAAAAAGCCTTTATGCATTTAACAATATTTTCTTATTTTACTGTTAGCCAAAGTCTCTAAAGATGCTATTCTTTGCATGTTATTTCTTAAAATTATTAAGCTTCATATAATGCATCCAAATAATTTCTTTTTAAAACACTCTGAAGCAATATTTTGGTTGCAAAATTAAGTATTTCAAAGAATCAGCTCAGAAAATAAAAATTAAGAATAATTTCACTGGGATTCTGGCAAGAAGATGGGGTAATTCAAACAGAATTTCTAAAGATTTTAAAATTAAAAAAATAAAAAACTAAAAAAAAAAAAAGAATTTCTAGGACCACACCCTACCACTGCTTCACTTGGAACACAGTGGTTTTATATAAATAAATACATGCATGATGATATTATAAATATATAATGCATACAATGTATACATAAATAAATGTGTAATATATATCAAGTGCCTTGATGGAATTCTGTGGACCAGAACCAGATCAGAAATCCACATGCATATCAATACACAGAGACATAAACTATGCTCACAGACAAGACACTTTGGTATCACAAAGACACCAAAACTATCCATATTTTCAATGTCACTCTGATAAGAGAAAATTCTCAACACAGCTTTACATGGAAACTGGCAAGTGGTACTCAATTAACACAGAAGACAAACAAAAATACATAAGACCATTTGAAAAAAAAAGTGAAAGATATTATAAAGGTCATAGTAATTATTCATGTGGTGTCCACCACAACACACTACCTTTTGTCGTGCTGGGCTCTGCTAGCCCTGCTGGCCTTTGCAACCAAACTGGTGCGACTTGTGCTGGGTCCAGCCTGGTGAGCAGTCAGTGGTTCCCCCCAACTGAGGCGGCCCCATCTTAGCCCTGGCTCTCATGCGATATTCACAAGTCTGTGCCTCACTACAAAGGAGTTTGCACCAAAGCCTCTGCGGTGGCTGACATGGCCGACGTGGAAAGCCCACTCGCTCAGCATTCAATTACCTCGGTCTTTTCTACAGAGAATGAAAGAACTCTACAGAGAATGAAAGTCTCTCAATGTGAAATGAGGTCCTAGCAGCTTCAGAAAAACTAAAAACAACCAACACCTGAGCAAACTGGTATTCAGTGGGAATGAAAGAACGTCTAAGGATCTCAACGCCAAAGCACATTCTAGAAGCTTCAGGAAAACTAAACAGCCAACACCTGAGCTATTGGTCTTTGGTTGGAAGGGTTAGGGGAAGTGTTGGCTGAAGGAGGAGGGGCTCAGCTGAAGAGTGTTAAGAAGAGTTTTAACTGCTAATACAGTGCATATTTGCACCAAGCCTGCAAGTTTACTTCACAGGGCATATACCAGATGAGAGCAGGGAATGAAAGTAGCCTTTGAGTCAAAGTATCCATTTTATTCATGGGTTTAAAGTCTCAGCTTCAGTGCACTTCCTAAATTATCTACTACCTCACCTTCTCTGAGATGTGTTTGACTCTAGGCCTGTTTAGTCCTATCTTACCTACCCCACTTCTCACCAAAAATTCCCTGGGAAGAAACCAAGTTTCATTTCTCATCTCTGTGCAAGTTAGTCTCTGAGAATAAGAGTAAGCTCAGTGGCAAAGACGTGATGAAACATGGGATGCAGAAGAGCAGAAGATCAGAAAACTGGAAGCTCAATTAGGAAGTATATAAAATGTATTGCACTTATTTACATTAATTTCAAAATGCCCTCCTCCAGTGAACATAAATACTCTAAAAACATTGCATTTTTACAATACTTTAGATATGGTTGTTCATCTATATTAAGAAAAGGGACTAATATGTCTAGTTCAGCTCACAATTAGTGAACTGTTGATGTTAATTAAATACATTTAAAAAGGCAAACAGAAAACTGAGAAAACATTTAATATGTATGATGAGGAAAACTGAAACCTTAACTATGTAAAATGCTAAATCAGTGTTTAGTCTAAATCTCTGCAAAACAAGTTTCCAAGGATTGAAATTTGTATATTAAAAAGTTTGTTTTAATGTGGACACTGATTTCTCAAAAGCAGGTATGGACAAGACCAATGACATTTAAGAGGATAGTACTGTTGATAAAAGGAAAATGCTGTTACTACTGAACCAGTCACACTGGTACAAGGTGTGGGGTGGGGGGTGGGGGTGGACTTAAGTTCTTGATTCTCTACTTATAGGGAGAGGGTGATGTAGCAAAGTTTTTGGCTTGCCTCAAATTAAGAATTTAAAACCAGCAATGCTCAGTTTTTGCAGGTAGTTCTTTGGCATAGTAAGGTCAACTTAATATGTTATAATGTAAAAAAGGAACTGACAAGTTGGAAAGTAACAGACCTAAAAAGTACCAAAGCATAGAATTAAAAGATCAAATAAAAAATGATGATGCTTTGAAGAAGGCATGCCATGACAGAAATGCAATGCATCCAGTTTCCCAGAAATTCTAACCGATGCTTATATAAACAGACTGTAATAATCAACAGTTACTACATTCTTCAGTTCAGTTCAGTTCAGTCGCTCGGTCGTGTCCGACTCTTTGTGACCCCCATGAATTGCAGCACTCCAGGCCTCCCTGTCCATCACCAACTCCTGGAGTCCACCCAAACTCACATCCATCAGGTCAGTGATGCCATCCAGCCATCTCATCCTCTGTCGTCCCCTTCTCCTCCTGCCCCCATCCCTCCCAGCATCAGAGTCTTTTCCAATGAGTCAACTCTTTGCATGAGGTGGCCAAAGTATTGGAGTTTCAGCTTTAGCTCAGTCCTTCCAATGAACACCCAGGACTGATCTTTAGGATGGACTGGTTGGATCTCCTTGCAGTCCAAGGGATTCTCAGGAGTCTTCTCCAACACCACAGTTCAAAATCATCAGTTCTTCGGTGCTCAGCTTTCTTCACAGTCCAACTCTCACATCCATACATGACTATTGAAAAAACCATAGCCTTGACTAGACGGACCTTTTTTGGCAAAGTAATGTCTCTGCTTTTCAATATGCTATCTATGTTGGTCATAGCTTTCCTTCCAAGGAGTAAGTGTCTTTTAATTTCATGGCTGCAATCACCATCTGCAGTGATTTTGGAGCCCAAAAAAATAAAGTCCGACACTGTTTCCACTGTTTCTCCATCTATTTCCCATGGAGTGATGGGACCGGATGCCATGATCTTCATTTTCTGAATGTTGAGCTTTAAGCCAACTTTTTCACTCTCCTCTTTTACTTTCATTGATAGGCTTTTTAGCTCCTCTTCACTTTCTGCCATAAGGGTGGTGTCATCTGCATATCTGAGGTTATTGATATTTCTCCCGGCAATCTTGATTCCAGCTTGTGCTTCTTCCAGCATTCTTACCATGGGATAAACAATCTCCTAAGTAATTTATATTCATTTTTCCATTTAACTTTTATGGCATCTCTATAACCAAGATACTATTTACCCAATTTGCAGATGAGGAAACTGATTATTTAATAGGTATTTTCCCAAAGGCATAACAACATTAATTGGTGGATCTTAGATTTAAACTCAGCTTTGAATGACAGATCAAGCTACAGATCAAGCCATTAGCCATAATCTTGTACATTCAAATATTTTGATCATCTCAAAAGCAATATAATTATTCTTTTTCACCTTGGAAATTCATTTTTTGAGATCACTAGTTATTTAGGCACTGTGATGTTCACTGCAGCACTGTTTACAAGAGCCAGGACACAAAGCAACCTAAATGTTTATCCACAGAAGAATGGATAATGATGATGTGGTACATATATACAATGGAATGTTACTCAGCCGTAAAAAAGGAATGATACTTCAGCTATTTCATGTGCCATTTGCAGACACATGAATGAACCTACAGGTTGTCATAAAGAATGGAGTTAAGTCAGAGAAACAAAAGCAAATATCATCTAATATGACTTATATGTGGAATCCAGAAAAATGGTACAGGTGAACTTAGTAGCAAAGCAGAAATAGAGTCACAGATGTAAAGAATAAACATGGTTTCCAAGGTGGGAAGGAGGAAGGTATAACAAATTGGGAGGCTGGGATTGACATATATACACTACCATATGCAAATTGATAACTAATGAGAACCTACATGGATAGCACAGGCTTCCCTGGTGGCTCAGTGGTAAAGAACACACCAACCCAGGAAACATGGGTTTTAATCCCTAGGTTGGAAAGATCCTCTCTTCTTCTCCTCCAAGGAGAATAAAATGGAAAACCACTTTTTTTTTAATTTATTTACTTGGAGGATAATTGTTACAGTATTGTATTGGTTTCTGCCATATATCAACATGAATCAGCCATAGGTATATGCCTATCCCCTCTCTTTTAAACCTCCCTCCCATCTCCCACCCCTTCCTACCCATCTAGGTTAACACAGAGCACTGGATTTGAGTTCCCTGAATCATAAAGCAAATTTCCACTGGCTATCCAGTTTTGTATATGGTAATGCATATGTTTCAATCCACTCCAGTACTCTTGCCTGGGAAATCCCATGGTCAGAGGAGCCTGGTGGACTATAATCCATGGGGTCGTAAAGAATCAGACGCAACTTAGTGACTAAGCACCAACTGTATAGCACAGGGAACTCAATGATATGTAGTAATCTAAATGGGAAGGAAATCTAAAAAAGAGGGGATATATGTATAACTGACTCACTTTGTTGTAGAGCAGAAACTAACACACCATTGTAAATCAACTACACTCCAATAACAATTTTTTTTAATAGCTGCCTATCAAAATATGTGTGTGTGGTTGTATCTCAAGTTCTCCATTGTACAAGAAATGATACTACAATCAGCATGGAAACAAAAAAAATATATTTTATTGCTTCAAATCAATGAGTTAAGATAAGTAACATATAGAGAATTTTTTAAAAAGATGAAAAGAATCAATTTCTTGAAAAATATAATATGCTATTTTATAAACACACTAAACTCCCAAAATTATTGTATAAAATTAGAGGACAAGTTATTTCAACCACCTCCAGTAAATGTTATGATCTTAGAGCATACAGAGGTTTTAATCACCTCTGTCCTCAGAGCAGTTAATAAATAATTATTGATATAAATTTCAAATAAACTCTTCTCTTTTATAAGATTCAAAGAAACAACAATAGTATATTTTTCTCAATCAAAATGACTATTACTGCTTAGCCAATTATTATACCTACCAAGATAATTTTCCCTTTGCTTACTTTCTAGCTATGGAACCAATTTCACCAATTTTTATATCAGCTTCAAATACCTAATGACAGATAATTAAATTTCACATATTCTATTTAAACAGGTATAGTGGTCAAATATTTATATTTGTATTCTATCCATTAATTCCAAAGCTTCACCCCTTTTGCCTTTATTTTAATATTAAGATGGCTTTATTCCATTTTACTGTTCTTAAAACGGCTCGATTTATTTTTTGATTTGTGTTTCTATAAGTTGCTCAGTAGCCTAATTATATATTCATTTTGACATTCTGGTCCCAGAAGAAACAACATTAACTTCATACTTATCCATCTGGTTATCAGTTACAGCTTGTGAATTGCTACTTATAATTTTCCAGGGACATGTGGGCGCCCTTCCAGTTAGGCTATTAAAATCCCTTACACTCTAACAACATGCTAATTAATATCCTATCACGTTTGTGGATGCACAGCAAAAACACTGCCATGTAGAGGAAATTTCCTGCTGAAATTTCAATTTTGAAATGTATATATTTTAGTTTAAATGTTAACCCAGCAACTCTTTACCCACCTAAATCTTTCAAAGGAAGCAAAACCTTTTATCTCCAATTTTTAAAAAATGTTTAATTCATGCATCATCTTAAAATTTAATATCCATCATTCTAAATAATCTGCACAGTGAAGAAGTATCTTTTCACCCACATTCAGAGAAGGGTGTTTCCTAGCAACCACATACAATCAGAATCAATCCTTAGCTGAATTATGACTCAAAGTGCTGTTAGAAATAATCATTTGCATGAGAAAGAGACTAATGTCTGTTCTGATAAGGAACAACAGTTCTTTTCTAAATTGGTCAGTCACAGTCCAAAATCAGGCAGCTATTTAGAGATGTCTTTGTTTTCATCAAATTTTGCCTGAGAAAGGCAAACATCACATCCCCATAGACACAGCACATAGGTACTCTTAGTCAGTCACTCAGTCATGTCCAACTCTTTGCAACCCCATGGACTTTAACTGACAGGTTCCTCTGTCCATGGAATTCTCTAGGCAAGAATACTGGGGTGAGATTTTTCCCTTCTCCGGCGGATCTTCCTGAGCCAGGAATCCAATCCGTGTCTCCGATGTCTCTTGTACTTGCAGGTGGATTCTTTATCATTGACCACACAAGCCACTAAAACTTCAGAATTTAATCCAAATGAATATAACCAGGGATCTCCCCTCTCTACTATATTAAAACCTGTTACTTTGTTTCACCTTCTTAACTTTTATTTTCTTTCAACTTGTATTTACTATTATTTATTATAAGGGTTAAATATTAGGTAATAATATTAAAACAGTTATCACTTTGCTTAATTTGGATCCTTTTATAAATTATTGCACATCATTTTTTATTAAGTGGCTATTGTTATCCTTACACACAGATTTCACAATTTTTTTTTTCAAATTAATTCAACATTAGTTGACATTTTCAGCTTCTCCAGTGGCTCAGCAATAAAGAATCTGCCTGCAATGCAGGAGACATGAGTTTGATTCCTGGGTCAGGAAGATCCCTGAGAGGAAGGAATGGCACCCCACTCCAGTGTTCTTGACTGGAGAATCCCATGGACAGAGGAGCCCGGCAGGCTGCAGTCCATGGTGTCACAAAGAGTTGGACACAGCTGAAGCAACTGAGTATGAAGACAGGACACTTTCACATAGTAACAGTTTATCTCAAAGTGCTTTGATCATTCATTTCTTTTTTAGAAAATAACACTGTGTCTTTTCAGAATAACAGTAAACATAAAACTTAAATAAAATAACTTCCTGTTTATTTAACCTTTCTTCCTACTGTGGAAATTAGCGACTGTTTTTTGTTTGTTTGTTTGTTTGTTTCCCTTTTCTTTTCATTGTCATTACAGATCCACATCACTAAAGAGAAAACAGACCAGCTGTCAAATGGGTCATATAATGTACATTTGGGACTGTTTAAAAACCCAAAGCTCAACATTCAGAAAACTAAGATCAGGGCATCCAGTCCCATCACTTCATGGGAGATAGATGGGGAAACAGTGGAAACAGTGGCTGACTTTGTTTGTCTGGGCTCCAAGATCACTGCAGATGGTGATTTCAGCCATGAAATTAAAAGATGCTTACTCCTTGGGAGGAAAGTTTTGACCAACCTAGACAGCATATTAAAAAGCAGAGACATTAACTTGCCAACAAAGGTCCATCTAGTCAAGGCAATGGTTTTTCCAGTGGTCATGCATGGATGTGAGAGTTGGGCTATAAAGAAAGCTGAGCACTGAAGAATTGATACTTTTTAACTGTGGGGTTGGAGAAGACTCTTGAGAGTCCCTTGGACTGCAAGGAGATACAACCAGTCCATCCTAAAGGAGATCAGTCCTGGGTGTTCATTGGAAGGACTGATGTTGAAGCTGAAATTCCAATACTTTGGCCACCTGATTCAAAGAGCTGACTCTTTGGAAAAGACCCTGATGCCGGTAAAGACTGAGGGCAGGAGGAGAAGGGGATGACAGAGCATGAGATGGTTGGATGGCATCACTGACTCAATGGACATGGGTTTGGGTGGACTGTAGGAGTTGGTGATGGACAGGGAGGCCTGGCGTGCTGCGATTCATGGGGTCGCAAAGAGTCAGACACAACTGAGTGACTGAACTGAACAGAAAAACCCAAAAACTATCAGAAGTAAATATACTATCATGATGGCTAGTACTGAAACTTCAAAGACCATACACTAAAACAGATGGCCTATTGACCTCTGCATTCCATATTTAGAAACTATATCTGTTCCTGGAGCTAAGTGACAGCCTTTATTGCAAAGACTTTCTCTATAATAAATTTATCCCAGAAGGATACTAACAAGCTAAGTAAGCAGACATTAAATACCAAAATAATTAAATTGTTCTGAAAGTATTTTTGGAATTTATGAGATAATAAGTTACCTAATACACAAGTGTAGGATTGATGGTACTAAAGAGGAAGGAACAAACTTGTCAGTGCTAGGCTATTTATTATAGTAAAGACACAGATCCTCTTCTCTGAGAATAAACAAATAGGACACACCAAAAAATGTGTACATTAAATGTATTTAATTTTAAGAGGATTTATTTAAAGGCCTATTTTTAATCAAAATTATTTTAAGGAACTGACAAAAACTTATCTTGAAATACTTCACATGTGTGTCTTTTTTCTTTTCTCAATTTGTCATATAATTCATCTTTAATAAAATTCTGAGACTCTAGAAATGTTATTATCTATTTCACATAGTTTTAGCTAAAAACAAAACCTCCTCCCAACCTAAAAATCCTCTCCACAAAGGTAGAAGAGAAAGGAAACAATTTCATTCTTCCGTAAGGGTTAAACCAGAATGTGATATGCACATTCACAATCAATCTGCTAAGAAATTTGCAAAGACAGGAAAAAAAACTTACCCTTTTATATACCCAAGCAAGTACTCCCCATTACATCAATATTTTCAAGATAAACAACTAGTTCTCAAGAAAGAGAACGTGAAGCACCATGTGTCACACATAGGTCACTGTAAATTCACTTGGTATTTGGGGTGACCATCTGTTTTAGCGAACTGGTTTTCTCTAGAGAAAAAAATCTTTGTGATTACTCAAATCTTTGTGATAGGAGGTAGTCTTGTAAGGTGAGCAAGGCTCCCACTAAAGTTGGCTCCTGACCACCCAAAGAAACTGGGAAACGGGCTCTATCCTTTGAGGTGATAACATTTCAGAGAGATGGCTCATAGGTCCTTGAGAGAGACATTCCTGTATCATAAAGCTTTCCAGAGGTTTACTGAGCTTTTAAAAAGATTTACAGACATTTCAAAGCAACACAGCAGAATTTATAATCATAAATATTCTAAAGTAAATATCAGAAGACAGGAGAAATCAGAGTTTTACTTGTTTTTTTACAGAAAGAATTAAGCCTCTTGTTTTTAATTTGTATTTGCCCTTACAGTACATGTTTCAATCCTAAATGTAGCAAATCATTAAGAACTTAGCAAATCTCAATTTACTTTTACATCTTTGCTGCTGCTGCTGCTAAGTCACTTCAGTCATGTCCGACTCTGTGCAACCCCAAGGACTGCAGCCCACCAGGCTCCTCCATCCATGGGATTTTCCAGGCAAGAGTACTGGAGTGGGTTGCCATTGCCTCCTTCTTGACTGAGCACACACACAGATTTTCAGGAAGAACACAGTAAACAAGGATATGATTGTTATGCAGGTTTAAGTCCAGGCCTTCTCCATCCAAAAGAGTGTGGTACACAGAGGGAGACACCCTTAGAAATGGAGATTTCTCTTATAAATGCAAATTGCTCTTACAAAAGAGTAATTTCTACTTAATTTTCAGAGCTTCTCTCCTCTACTTTTTTTTTTTTTTTAAATAATTGGCACCTACATGCATGCTAAGTTGCTTCAGTCCTGTGTGTCTGACTCTTTGTGACCCTATAGACTGTAGCCTACCAGGCTCCTCTGTCTAGTAATATAAACCCAATAATCAGCATAAACAATCCTTATGCCAAAGAAGCATGTTTTGGGGTGATAAAGTTTGTGCCCCTCCAAAGGCTAATTTATGAGAAAGGGAATTAACTGGAAGAACAGGTAGGGCATAAGGGTGACAGCTAGATAAGTTATGACCAACCTAGACAGCTTATTAAAAAGTAGAGACATTATTTTGCAAACAACGTTCCATCTAGTCAAAGCTATGGTTTTTCCAGTAGTCATGTGTGGGTGTGAGAGTTGGACTATAAATAAATCTGAGTACCAAAGAACTGATGCTTCTGAACAGTGGTGTTGGAGAAGACGCTTGAGAGTCCCTTGGACAGCAAGCAGATCCAGCCAGTCCATCCTAAAGGAAATCAGTCCTGAATATTCATTGGAAGGACTGATGCTGAAGATGAAACTTAAATACTTTGGCCATCTGATGCAAACTGACTCATTTGAAAAGACCCTGAAGCTGGGAAAGATTGAAGGCAGTCGGGGAAGGAGACACCAGAGGATGAGATGGTTGGATGGCATCACCAACTCAATGAACATGAGTTTGAGTAAACTCAGGGTGTTGGTGATGGAGAGGGAAGCCTGGCATGCTTCAGTCTATGTGGTGGCAAAGAGTTGGACACGACTGAGCGACTGAACTGAACTGAACTGAACTGAGCAACTAAACTGAACTGAAGGGTGACAGGGTAGAGATGCTAAATTGACAGAAAACTGAAAGGATCAGGTTTGGGACTAAGTAGAAACAATGGAGGCTCTAGAAAGCAGGAAAAAAAAAAAAGGCGGTAAGACTCACAGAAAAATATCACTGCCTAAAAGTCTTGTCAAGGGGCAGCAGGGAGGGAATAATTTCCATTCATGCTCAGACTTGCATCAATTGCTAGAGATTCAAATTCCTGAGAGAGCACTTCTGATTAATCTTCCATGATAGAAGACTGTCTGTGGAATTGCCAACCTAGAGAGTCTACATATAGTCAGGAAGAATTATTTTCCCACTAGGAAATGAGATATAGTCAGGAAGGGATAACGGATTCTGTGCAACTAAAAAATGTCAAATTACCTTCACAGTGCTTAATAAATATCTATTCCCTATATCTCTTTTTGTAAACTCTTAAGAAATCATTTATTTAATAATTTAACAATGTTGAATTTTAACGTAAATGACATTCAAGAAAATTTTTAAAAGTAAATAACCCCTAGGTTCTGCTGACCTGAAACTAATAGACTACCAGATATTTCTCCAGCAAAAAACAGGCTTACTCAGGATCATCCAAGAACTGCAGTTTGGGGTCTGCCACCATGATGAGTTACTTGCAAGTCCTGGCACAGCAACAGAAGGTCAGCACTTGCATTGGAAGGCACGGGAAGGTGGGAGGGCTACAGTCAACAAGGAGTCTGGCTTCTCATGGGCTGAGTCCTTGCTAGAGAAGAGTCTTTGTCCTCCCTAGCTCTGCAATTATCCCAGAGTGTAGGAGTGCCCCCTTCTGGAAGTTGTTGTTTATTTCTTAAGATACAATATATACCTACAATTTCTTGAAACTCAAAGTCTAAAGATGTAAAGACTGATTTTATCTCATATAAGGAACTAGCTCAAAAAGTTTCTCCATTCTTGGCTACCTTATTTCTACTTTCTTGGTAAGTTATCCTCTACATGCTTCTGTTACCAGCTGCTTACTATTCATTAACCCTCTTATCAGTGTTGAGCCTTTCCTTTCTATATTTCATTTGGAGTTGTTTCCACCACCCCCACCCCCGCCGCCCCCGCCCCCAGTAAGGGCCGTATATCACTGATTGTTTCTGAGCTTTCAGTCTGTGTCTCCTAATATTCAAGACAAAAAAAAATACCTGAATAAAAATAGTAATAACAACAAAAACTGGCTTAGAAAATAACTGAAGAATATCTTTGACAAGTTTCCAAAACAAATAAGAATCCTACTTTTTTTTTTAAAAAAAAGTTCTATTGTAAAATTTTTTTAAAGATTTTAAAATTAAAAAATAAAAAATATAAATTAAAATTTAAAAAAAAAGCTCTATTGTACAATTTCAGTACCCCTGGGTTATGACTCATTTTCTCTCTAAAGCCTTTACTCTCATTGCTTTTCTGAAAGACGGAACCTGCCATAGAAAAGTCCCCTGCCCATCAAAATGTTTATTCCAAATAAGTTCTTCGCTCCAAAAAAAAAAAAAAAAAGAAAGAAAGAAATGTACTTTCCCTTTGTTTCACAAAATGCTTATATTTTTTCCAAAGCATTTGTTTCCTTGAGCTTTCAGGCACATATTATACCAGTGCTCAGCAAATACTCTATACAAAAATCTTATCACTATTCTTTGGATTTTCATCTACTTTAGATTCTCCAAAATTGTGCCATCAGCACAGTCTGGGGATTCACAACTTAGTGGCTTCACATCCTTCCTCTTGCAAATTCTTTCAGAATTTCTCGTTAGAATCTTTCACTCCATAAAGGAATTGCAAAATGTTGTCAAATGTTTATTTCTCCCTTCTGAGACAGATATTGACCACATTACGTCTCGCCTCATAAGCAGCTAGCAAAAATCTTAGCTCATGTGGCAGTACCTTTACAGGAAAAGTAAACCATTTATTGGGAAGAGATGATATGGTAGATGTTTAATATTAGTGCTACTATCAGTAGAGAATAGGGATTTGGAAATGAGTCTCAGACAGTATTATTACATCTGTTAAACCTCCTAAGGTTTAAACCAACACAGATACACAAACACACACACACACATTGTCAACTCTATTAGGAATAGACTGAGTCAAACATATGGAGATCAAAATAACACTTGTATTATTTATAAATTTGAGTTGGAGAACAGTGTTTTAAACTAGCCCCCAAATAGACTTAACATGCTGTCTATAATAGAGAAGGCAATGGCAACCCAGTGAAGTATTCTTGCCTGGAAAATCCCATGGACGGAGGAGCCTGGTAGGCTGCAGTCCATGGGGTCACGAAGAGTCAGACACAACTGAGCGACTTCACTTTCAATTTTCACTTTCATGACTGGAGAAGGAAATAGCAGCCCACTCCAGTGTTCTTGCCTGGAGAATCCCAGGGACCGGAGAGCCTGGTGGGCTGCTATCTATGGGGTCTCATAGACACGACTGAAGCAACTTAGCAGCAGCAGCAGCAGCTCTATAAAGCTAGACCTTAGGACATTATATCGAAGAGTGTTCAATAGACAGACAGATGAGACACATTTCAAAGCTACTCACTGCTTCATACACATGAGCCCTGATTTTCTGACCTTACTGAGCACTGCCTGTGGTTCAGCAGCTTGAGATTGCTGCAGAACTCAGGCCCCAGCCGAAGCCTACTAAATCTGAGCCTGCAAGTTAGCAAGATTTCTGGGGAATATGAATACACATTAAAGCTTAAGAACTGCTGCTCTAGACTGTGAGCAAAGGGCTTCTAGTGTTTCTCATATTTCTCCAATGTTCTCCTTTCAAGATTCTGAATCCATAGGATGGATCTTGGGAATCTATATTTTTAAAACTCACCCCGTATAATTTTATTAACTTGGAAGTTTGGGAAAATATAAATCAGTGCTTCTGAAATGGTAATGGAATATTTACCACCCCAAGGTTTGGTTAAAAAATAGGTTCTGATTCTGTGGGTTTAGGGTGAGGCTCAAGATTCTGGTTTTTGAGAAGATCCCAGGTGATGCTGCTGCTTCTGGTGGTCCACAAACCACAAGTTACATGGGAAGGCTCTAGAATTTCCTCCCTAATAGCAGGAGCCCAGCAAACCTTTTTTGCCCTCAAAAATTGCCTATGGGAAGGCAGAGCTCAAGTGAGCTGGGAGGAGGTGGAGTCACACAAACTGAGCAAAATAGCACCTATTATATAAGTGCCTAAGCCTCCTTTGTGGACATGTAGATTAGGAGGACTTGGGAGATGGCAGAAGGTGCCTTCCTGACACTGTTACCTTGAAGGGGTAGAAGAGTCATTTCATTTTGGAAATATCAAGTCTAGGACAACAAGCTTCTCTCAATCCAGGGCCAACGCACTGTGGACCAGTCCCCTGATCTCTCAGGGGAGGAGGATGTCATGGAGAAGGAAATTCCCCCTTACCCTCTTCTAAGTTCCTATGGCTGGAATAACTGACCTAACACAAATTAACAGGAAAAAAAATAAACAAATTTTAATTCACACACATGGAAATCCCACAGAAATTAGACCTAAAAAACTGGCCAAAGATGCAACTTTTATACTTTTTAAATAAAGAAACAATAAATTTGTGAGGAACTGACATGACAAAAGAAGCTTATATTTTGGGTGCCTAGTGAGTAAAGGAAACAGAGTTTGGCCATGGGGTAGGCAATTAAAGAAGTAGCAAGGTTTGTTTAGATAGACTTCTAGCTCCAAATTCCCTGTCTTTAGGGATAAGGGTGTCCTTCTACCGTTAGGTGCATAAGAAATTTATTTCCTGCTTGCAGGGAAATGGAGAGTCAGCGTGTCCCTCTTGCACTGGCTATTTCTTGAGTAACTTTAATTCAGAATAGTTCTAGTGAGCCACATTTGGAGGCGGCCTACCCAGGGCACCGACAAGGCCACCAGTGAGCCATGTAATCCTGCTGCCATCTTGCGACTGCCCCTCCACTACCAGTGCCTGCTCTCCTATGGTTCGGGCTCTGCTGTTGAGCACTGGGTTTTACCGCAACACGGCACTGGAATGGACCAGAAAAGTACATAGGTTAAATCAATTCAACTGTGCCTGAGGGTAAGCACCTACTCCCCAATCTATTTCACATCTTAAATTATACTCAGTGAATTTTCAAACACAACTTCGGCCAAGGGAATTTATCAAGTCCATATGTTATCATCATGTCATCATGTGTGCTTGTTCAATTGTGTCCAACTCTCTGTGACTCCACAGGAGGCTGCTGGGCTTCCCTGTGCATGGAATTTTCCAGGCAAGAATACTGCAGCGGGTTGCCATTTCCTCCTCCAGGGGAATCTTCCTGACTCAGGGATTGAACCAGCATCTCCTGTGTCTCCTGCATTGGCAAGCAGATTATTTACACTGAGCTATATATTATCATAAAGATACACGGAGGGACTTGCTTGGTGGTACAGTTTTTAAGAATCAGCCTTGCAATTCAGGGGACTCTGGTTTGATCCCTGGTGGGGAACTAACATCCCACCTGTCTTGTAGCACTAAGCACATATGCTGCAACTACTGAGCCTGAGCACCACAGCTAGAGAGTCTGTGTGCCACAAGGAAGACCTAATGCAGTCAAATAAAGAAACAAATATATTTTTAAAGATACAATGATAGGGATTTTTGAGACGTAAAATAACAACAGTGAAATTCCCAGATCTCAATGCCACTACACTTTAATTTTCAGGAAGAAACTGAAATTTGAACATTATCTTGCCTTGCCCTCACAAACTAGAGATCAAGGTTATATCAAGATCAGAATTATAAAGTTAACATTCAAACCAAAATCACATCCCCCCAAATCCTTGAGCTCCTCTGTACACCCACTAAATCAGAACGTCTGGGGACAAAGCTAGAAAATTAGCATCTCAAACAATTCCTGGGTGATACTGATACTCTTGGTCTAGGAATCCCATTCAAAGAAACATTGCATTAGAGGAAGCCAACATGGTTTTTACTGCTCAAAAACACTAAGAACATTTTTCTTTTTCTTTTTTTTTTTTTAAATGGAAGCTGGGCCTTTATAGATGCAAGTCTTTTCTAGTACTAACAGCCTTTCTTTTCTTGGTGATTTGATTTCTTTCTCAGCTGTACTGCTTAGGTCAAAACCAGCAGCAAAGCCTTGTTTCTGGCACACAGGCCTGTGCCAATTGAAAAATAAATCTGTCACCAGTGAACAATGGATGGCTTCCACCTCTGAAACTGGAAAAACCTGACATAAATCTAATAAGTTAAGCTTGTTAGTTTGTTTCCGAAATGGATGTTTGGGTCCATTTCAAAAGGTTTTCTAGCTCATGTACCTTGTTTGGGGGTCTATTAAGGCTAACAAATCAAACCCTCTCTTCAGATATGATTTAAGATCAAAGTGGAAAATAGATTTAATATTGACAAAGTTGAAATCGAAAATGCAACTGGGACCTATAGGAAAATAGGACTTCTAACATACAAGTCTTCCCAAATCTACTGAAAGGAGAATCTGCTAGTTTCTGTTTAGCTCAAAGAGCAAAATATCATGTTCCTACCTTGTCTCCTAGATGTCCCTGGACAACTGCCCTAGGCTCACGCTTACGAGATGGGAGCAGGATGAGAAAGCCACTGGCCAGTGCATACCTAAGACCCAGGAGAGAACTGTCCTTCCTCACAGGATCATCGATCAATTCAGCAAGAAGAATGAGAATGAAAACTGAGCAGAAGACTGAGAGAAGTGGTCAAATTATTTTCCCAATAGTCCCTCTCCTATAGCACCATGATTACTTCTTTAGGAAAATGGGAGAACAAAGTAGAAGAATCCTAACACTTTTTATGTGCAAAGAGGAAGTTGGAAGAATGTGGGCCTTTAAACAAGAGCAACATTTAGTGCCATTGGTTGGAGTCAATTTTTGTGACATATTTTGCTTATTGTTTTAACACTGAAGAAAGACATAAGATTCATTTACCCAGATTTTAAAGAAAAAATAGTCATTCATACTATAATGATAAACAATATTTTATCTGTATCTCCCAAACACTCCGTTTGTAGTAGGAGTCTCCCTCTCTCTTAGTAGTCCCACATGGTAAGGTGGATGCAGCCATCCTTGAACCAAATGTGACTCACCCATTCTTCACTTCTGGATATAACTGGCCAATAACTGGGTTGTTCAAGCTGGTCCAAGCTTGATCTCTGAATTTATTTTGAAATTAAAACTTAACAATGCCAGCCTTAATCTGGTTTCTTCTTGAATGAGAGGTGCTAGTTGTATATCACAACCAAGAAAACTGATCTGCAGTGTAAAAGAGAACAAACTAGAAATACAAAGATGAACAGAGGTGACAGAAGCAGAAGACATTCCATATCCTTCCTAATTGTTCTGAGACCAGGGCAGATCCTTACTCTTATGTTTCGTGAGACACCTCTAAGTTCTATCTTAAACAAGCAGGGTACAATTAATTGAAATAATAAGATGCCCAACTAATGCACCTACTTTCTCATATTTCCTCCTTTACTCCACCCTAAGTTTCCCCAGCCATGTACACATGGCCCACTTGATACCGGATGTGATTATGACTCTCTCAGTCAATGCCCTTTACTTTCTCTTGGTCTGTGATTTGTTCTCTTTTCAAAGCAATGATAATGTACTTACTTATTAAAGGATTTATTTTTCCCATCATTATCCTTCTTGACATAAGGAATAATGCAGATTAGACAAAAGCATGCAACATTTTATTCTGTTTAACTCAGACAGCTCCTAATGATCACATACCACATGACACATCGACTTTGTGCTAGAAAACAGAGAGACAAAGAGGAACTACATAAAATTCATGCTCTCAAGGAAATTGTAAGGATGAGTGGAATAGAGTGGGCAAGCTAACATGCTTTCCACAGTAAAAGTTCACCAACTTCCAACAAGGTTCTATCATAAAGGAGAAGAGAGAATGCTAAGTCTTATTTTGAGAATTTGAGGAAGTTAAATTTCCAGAAGTTAAATCTAAACTGGGGCTTGAAGAAGAGGTAACTGCATAAATACAGGTAGACATTACAAAAAGTGCACACTCATTAAAGAGATGCTGGCCGCACTTAAGGCTAAAGAGTCACACTTAAGCCAACTTGTCAAGGTCCCAGCTAAGGGAAGTGTTCAGAATCCCTGAGACAAGGAGGAGACATAAAGACTTTAAAGCAAAATAACCTATGTTTTAGAAAAACAACTCTCAGAAGAGTGTGAAGGGTGATTATGTAGGTGTGATACTCAAAGCAGGGAATTGATTTAAAAGGCTACTGCAGTTGTCTTAGTGAGAGTGCATGCATTTCACCAAAGTTTAGAGAAATGAACATAGAGGAGATGGAATCCAGAGATATTTTGGAAGCAGAATGTGAGATTTAACTATAAGACTCACCAACCAGAAAGAGATTGGTCTTTAGAATGTGAGGACTCAAAAATACACTGTGGTAGAATCAGAACAAGCAAGAACATATTCCTCCCCATGAAGGCAAAACACTACTAAGTCTTCCATTCGTAGCAAAAAAAAAAAAAAAAAATGTTGGTCAGACATAGATGTAGACAGAGATATAGAGACAGAGAATGATATACCTACAAACGTGGATATAAGTATAAACATAGAGAAAGGCAAGATATGCCTGATAATGCACAACTGTTCTTACAAAGCACCAAATTTTTCTGAAAATGGCTTAGGAACCAACATTTTTCACCAGCTACAGAAATTTCTGTCTAAACCTTAGCAGTTCACTCCCACAACCAGAATTATATGTACCTGCTTGGAAACTTAGCTATAAAATAAGGTGGCAAATCAAGTACAAAAAAACATATGCATACATATATGACAAATATCTTGTCAGCAATCTGACAGAAGTACAAGCTTGAATGCTTGGCTGTCAAGAAATAACCCTACCTAAATAAAAAGAAAGGACCTTTGCCTTCTTTTGTGGGCAGTTTAATAGGCATACGTTGGTTCTAGCCATCTGTGATCACAAAAATGCAATTTATGAAATTTCCATGAAAATAAGTTATATCTTTGCTCAATACAAAGTGAAAAGTATAGACAAATACATGGAAAATATGTTGTAAAATAAATACAATGTTCATCAGAGCAAATTTATAGACCACTGTTAATCTGTGGAATTTATGCTGATATACCCTTCATTAAAATTAATGGAGCAAACTCTTCTGCATGAGAAACAAATACAAAATAAGTCTTGTTTTCTGACCTTGAATGTGCCAGACAAGTTTGCTAAGTCTCTTAGGAGTAGAAGAAGAGACCACATATTTTTCTGCTGCTCAAGATTGTGTTAGGTGATTACCTCAAAGTAACATTATAAAAAGAGAAAATTGTATTTTCACCTTTCTATCTCATACAGAGATGCTGCTGTTTCTGTTTAGTCACTCAGTTATGTCCGACTCTTTGCAACCTTATGAACTATAGCCTGCCAGGCTCCTCTATCCATGGCAAGAATACTGGAGTAGGTTGCCATTTCCTTCTCCAGGGGATCTTACCAACAAAGGGATTGAACCCAGGTCTCCTGCTTGGCAGGCAGATTCTTACCTGCTGAGCCATCAGCAAAGCCCTATACAGGGACAGAAAGGCAAAAAACTATAATATATCCAATACTAAATAACATGTATCTTCTTGAGGGTATTTCTAAGATATAAAACTAATTTGTAGCTCAGTTCAGTTGCTTAGTCATGTCCGACTCTGCGATCCCATGAATCACAGCAGGCCAGGACTCCCTGTCCATCACCAATTCCCAGAGTTCACTCAGACTCATGTCCATCGAGTCGGTGATGCCATCCAGCCATCTCATCCTCTGCCGTCCCCTTCGCCTCCTGCCCCCAATCCCTCCCAGCATCAGAGTCTTTTCCAATGAGTCAACTCTTCGCATGATGTGGTCAAAGTACAGGAGTTTCAGCTTTAGCATCATTCCTTCCAAAGAAATCCCAGGGCTGATCTCCTTCAGAATGGACTGGTTGGATCTCTTTGCAGTCCAAGGGACTCTCAAGAGTCTTCTCCAACACCACAGTTCAAAAGCATCAATTCTTTGGTGCTCAGCCTTCTTCACAGTCCAACTCTCACATCCATACATGACCACAGGAAAAACCACAGCCTTGACTAGACGGAACTTAGTCAGCAAAGTAATGTCTCTGCTTTTGAATATGCTATCTAGGTTGCTCAGAACTTTTCTTCCAAGGAGTAAGCGTCTTTTAATTTCATGGCTGCAATCACCATCTGCAGTGATTTTAGAGTCCCAAATAATAAAGTCTGACACTGTTTCCACTGCTTCCCCATCTATTTTCCATGAAGTGATAGGACTGGATGCCATGACCTTCATTTTCTGAATGTTGAGCTTTAAGCCAACTTTTCACTCTCCTCTTTTACTTTCATCTAGAGGCTTTTTAGTTCTTCTTCACTTTCTGCCATAAGGGTGGTGTCATCTGCGTATCTGAAATTATTGATATTTCTCCTTGCAATCTTGATTCCAGCTTGTGCATCTTCCAGCCCAGTGTTTCTCATGATTTACACTGCATAGAAGTTCAATAAGCAGGGTGAAAATATACAGCCTTGAAGTACTCCTTTTCCTATTTGGAACCAGTCTGTTGTTCCATGTCCAGTTCTAACTGTTGCTTCCTGACCTGGACATAGGTTTCTCAAGAGGCAGGTCAGGTGGTCAGGTACTCCCTTCTCTTTCAGAATTTTCCACAGTTTATTGTGATCCACACAGTCAAAGGCTTTGGCATAGTCAATAAAGCAGAAATAGATGTTTTTTTGGAACTCTCTTGCTTTTCAATGATCCAGCGGATGTTGGCAATTTGATCTCTGGTCCCTCTGCCTTTTCTGAAACCAGCTTGAACATCAGGAAGTTTATGGTTCACATATTGCTGAGGCCTGGCTTGGAGAATTTTGAGCATTACTTTACTAGCCTGTGAGATGAGTGCAATTGTGTGGTAGTTTGAGCATTCTTTGGCATTGCCTTTTGTTGGAATTGCAATGAAAACTGAACTTTTCCAGTCCTGTGGCCACTGCTGAGTTTTCCAAATTTGCTGGCATATTGAGTGCAGCACTTTCACAGCATCATCTTTCAGGATTTGAAAGAGTTCAACTGGAATTCCATCACCTCCACTAGCTTTGTTCATAGTGATGCTTTCTAAGGCCCACTTGACTTCACATTTCAGGATGTCTGGCTCTAGGTGAGTGATCATACCATCATGATTATCTGGGCTGTGAAGCTCTGTTTTGTACAATTATTCTGTGTATTCTTGCCACCTCTTCTTAATATCTTCTGCTTCTGTTAGGTCCATACCATTTCTGTCCTTTATTGAGCCCATCTTTGCATAAATTGTTCCCTTGGTATCTCTAGTTTTTTGAAGATATCTCTAGTCTTTCCCATTTGGTTGTTTTCCTCTATTTCTTTGCAATGATCACTGAGGAAGGCTTTCTTATCTCTTCTTGCTATTCTTTGGAACTCTGCATTCAGATGCTTATATCTTTCCTTTTCTCCTTTGCTTTTCACTTCTCTTCTTTTCACAACTATTTGTTATGCCTCCTCAGACAGCCGTTTTGTCTTTTTCCATTTTTTTTCCAAGGGAATGGACTTGATCCCTGTCTCCTATACAATATCACGAACCTCCATCCATAGTTCATCAGGCACTCTATCTATCACATCTAGTCCCTTAAATCTATTTCTCACTTCCACATAATGATAAGGGATTTGATTTAGGCCATGCCTGAATGGTCTAGTGGTTTTCCCTACTTTCTTCAATTAAATCTGAATTTGGCAATAAGGAGTTCATGATCTGAGCCACAGTCAGCTCTGATCTTGTTTTTGCTTACTGTATAGAGCTTCTCCATCTTTGGCTGCATAGAATATAATCAATCTGATTTCAGTGTTGACCATCTGGTGGTGTCCATGTGTAGAGTCTTCTCTTGTGTTGTTGGAAGAGGGTGTTTGCTATGACCAGTGTGTTCTCTTGGCAAAACTCTATTAGTCTTTGCCCTGCTTCATTCTGCATTCCAAGGCCAAATCTGCCTGTTACTCCATGTGTTTCTTGACTTCCTACTTTTGCATTCCAGTCCCCTATAATGAAAAGGACATCTTTTTTGGATGTTAGTTCTAAGAGGTCTTGTAGGTCTTCATAGAACCGTTCAACTTCAGCTTCTTCAGCGTTGCTGGTTGGGGCATAGACTTGGATTACTGTGACATTGAATTTTTTGCCTTGGAAATGAACAGAGATCATTCTGTAGTTTTTAAGATTGCATCCAAGTACTGCAATTTGGACTCTTTTGTTGACCATGATCGCTACTCTATTTCTTCTAAGGGATTCCTGTCCACAGTGGTAGAACTAATGGTCATCTGAATTAAATTCACCCATTCCAGTCCACTTTGGTTCACTGATTCCTAGAATATTGACTTTCACTCTTGCCATCTTTTGTTTGACCACTTCCAATTTGCATTGATTCATGGACCTGACATTCCATGTTCCTATGCAATATTTCTCTTTACAGCATTGGACCTTGCTTCTATCACAACTCACATCCACAGCTGGGTATTGTTTTTGTTTTGGCTCCATCCCTTCATTCTTTCTGGAGTTATTTCTCTACTGATCTCCAGTAGCATATTGGGCACCTACTGACCTGGGGAGTTCCTCTTTCATTATCCTATCATTTTGCCTTTTCATACTGTTCATGGGGTTCTCAAGGCAAGAATACTGAAGTGGTTTGCCATTCCCTTCTCCAGTGGACCACATTCTGTCTGACCTCTCCACCATGACCTGCCCATCTTAGGTGGCACCACAGGGCATGGCTTAGTTTCATTGAGTTAGACAAGGCTGTGGTCCTAGTGTGAATAGATTGACTAGTTTTCTGTGATTATGGTTTCAGTGTGTCTGCCCTCTGATGCCCTCTTGCAACACTTACCGTCTTACTTGGGTTTCTCTTACCTTGGACATGGGGTAGCTCTTCACAGCTCCTCCAGCAAAGTGCAGCTGCTGCTCCTTACCTTGGATGAGGGGTATCTCCTCACCGCCGCCCCTCCTGCCCTTGTAACTAGTAAGGGTATAATATATAAGTATTATGAATAGTTACATTGTATTTTGTTAATCAAAAGAACTGAAGATATAATACTGTACTTTAGTTGTTAAAAATGTGTATTGGCATCAGCTATAATTCAGGAATAATGATCCTTTCTAAGGGTTGCTGTGAATATTAGCATGCAAAAGTCCTACTGAAACCATAAAACACTTTGTAGTGTAATTCAGAGACTACCTGTCTCATAGAAAAGTAAATGCATGATGCATAGACCACCCAAGACTATTAGGCCCAGTGATAATTGCATATTCAAACTTCAAGTTTGGGAAATACTTGATGTGAAGTATGAGCATATAGAAAAATATTTTCTCATGTGTATAATACTAAAGAACATTTAGGAAATTATGAAGAGAGGAATACATAAAGGACAAAGATAATCATGATTCTTGTTTCATGTATAATTTTTTAAAATAATGAATATAGGAAAGTTAGAGTTTTATAAATGGAAATGTTCACCTAATACTGAGATAACACCAAAACCAAGCAATAATGAAACACTATAGTTTGCCAATTAAATGCAAAGTCACTGAAGCTGGTCAATCTCAGTCTAGATTTTTGGTTCCATAGCTTCATGAAGTCCATGATGTTGGATCAATAACATAATCTTGTTGATATATTTAACCCTATTTATTGAATGCCAGTTGTGTGCTAGCCATTGTGCTGGGCTAGAAGACACAGTAAGATATCACAGAGCTTCCTGCTGCTGAGGTAGAGTCAATTGAATAGTCAGTTTCACTAAAGCTCAATAAGTAACAGAATAAAATAAATAGTGGGTGCTATACAAGGACACTTAACCATTGCTGACAGAGTGAAAGTCAGGAAATGTTTCATAGAGCTGAACACATGTGATGTAGAAGTTAATTTATTGTAGGAGTGACAGAAAGAACTGATACTAGCAGATGAAACAGCTTTTACAAAAGCCAGGAGGTAAGAGAGGGAAGACATGACAGAGGATGGGAGCAGGAGGAAGCATTATTTCGGGAGTGACATCATTATCATTGTAACATAAATGCACCCTTTGTCTTTCCCTTCAATCTACAACTAGTAAAACAAAGCTTCCTCTGTCCAAAACAGGAGGTTGCCAGAGAGCTCCACATAGCAATCCATCTGAGGGTAGGTGGATTGCACCACACCGAGAAGCAAGAACCTGGTGAACAGCAGAGGTGGTGCCCACAATTCCCGACCCACTGCCTACAGCCCCAGAGAACCCATGAGCAGCAGTAGAGACAACATCCATGACTGACACATCTCCGTGGCAGCAGCGCTCACAAACCTGACAACCATAGGTACAACAGAGGTATCCATTTTCCTGGGGTACTCAGAGGCAATGCCAGAGACAGCATGACACCAGCTGCAGCAAGGCACCAGCAACACCAGAGGCACAAGCATCAGTGATGAGAACACCAGCAACACCTCTGGCAGAGACGGTGGAAGGCAGAAAGTGTCAATTCTCAAATATAGTCAGTGGCAGCACAGATTAGAAAAGCAAACACATAATGTGCTCTAGTGTCACCTACTGAAAAACACAAGTCCTCTAAATACCAACCTATTGAATTGTTAGAATGAAAGTAAATGAGTTTTACCAAAATAAGAACAAGGTCCTACTATTAGAAACAGAAAAAGAAAGAAAGAATTAAAAGTAAAAAGAAAAAGTGTTCACTACTTCAAGCGTGCTGGCAGAGGAAGAGCTCACTCATTAAGCACCATGAGAAATCAAGGTAGTATGGTGTCACATGACGCAAAAATACCAGTTGTCCAGAAACCAAACTTAAAGTCATGGGAGGCTGTGCTCTAACAGACAGTTTGAAATAGCTGTCCTGAAGAAACTCAACAAACTATGAGAAAACTTAGAAAGACAGTTCAGTAAGCTCAGGAATAAAAATGAACAGAAAGAATACATTACCAAAGAGATTGAGACTGTAAAAAAGAATCAAATAGAAATTCTGAAGCTAAAGAGTTCAATAAACGAAATGATGAATTGCAAAGACTTGGATATGCGCAAACCATATGGAAGATGGAATTAGCCACCTCATGTATAGAAATCTAGATAGGACTCAGGTAGAAGAGGGGAGAGAAATAAATTTATTTTTAAGTTAAGATACTGTGCAAGAACTGTCTGACTCCATTAGAAAAGGCAGTATAAGGATAATGAAGAAGAAGAAAGGAAAAAGGGAACAGAGAGATGACTTAAAGAAATAATCACTGAGAAATATCTGGGATGTAAAGCCAGAAGCTGTATAGGCAAATGAATATAATATGCTTTCAGTAGGAAAAAAAAACACTATTTTACCTATGAAACACTTATATATACCTCATGGGTTTCCCTGGTAGCTCAGCTGGTCAAGAATCTGCCTTCAATGCAGGTGACCCTGGTTCGATCCTGGGTCAGGAGGATTCCCTGGAGAAGGGATAGGCTACCCACTTCAGTATTCATGGGCTTCCCTGGTGACTCAGATGGTAAAGAATCCACCTGCAATGCAGGAGACTTGGGTTCAATTCCTGGGTTGGGAACATCCCCTGTAGGATGGCATGACAACCCACTGCAGTATTCTTGCCTAGAAAATCCCCATGATCAGAGGAGCCTGGAAGGCTATATCCATGGAATTGCAAAGAGTCAGATACAACTGAGTGACTAAGCACAGCATGGCATGGTAACCACAAAATAAAAATCTAAAGCAGAGACACAAAACATAAAAAAAAGAGAGAACTGACAAAAACATCACAGAAAGTCAACAAACTAAAATGGCAGACAGAAACATAGAGAAAAGAAATAATGAAGCTATAGACCAACCAAGAAAGAGAAAATAGGTTAAATGGCAGTAGTAAGTTCTCACCTATCGATGACCACCCTAAATGTAAATGGATTGAATTCACCAGTCAAAAAACACAAGTGGATTAAAAAGCGAAACTCATCTACATGCTACCCACAGGAGACTCAACCAGCTCTAAACACAAAGACTCAGAATGAATGGATAGAAAAAAGTATTAATACCAATTTCAAGTTATAAGATAAATAAGCTATAGGGGTGTAAAATGTATGTGATAAATATAATACTACTGTATGTTATAAGGCTTCCCTGGTGGCTCAGAGGTAAAGCCTCTGCCTGCTATGTGGGAGACCTAGGTTTGATCCTGGGTCAGGAAGATCCTCTGGAGAAGGAAATGGCAACCCACTCTAGTACTCTTGCCTGAATAATTCCATGGCTACAATCCATGGGGTCGCAAAGAGTCAAACACAAATGAGCGACTTCACTTTCACTTTTCCCTGTATGTTATATGTGAAAATTATTAACAGTAATCTTAAGAATTCTGATCACCAGGAAGAAAAAATCTATTTCTTTAAATTTGTATCTACAGGAGATGATGGATGTTCACTAAACTTATTATGGTAATCATTTCATGATGTATGTGTCAGTGGAAATAATCAATAAACAATTTGTAATATAAATAGAAAACAATATAAATTGAAGACAAACTGAGTACTACAGCCCTGGAGAAACAGATGGAAGAAGCACTTGAATTTTGTTCTGCTGAATTACAAAATGAGTGGGGATTTATAAAGGCAAAAACTGAAAAATTATGTAATTTGTCAAAAATTATAACTGGGCCTGGCAAGAAGTAAGGGTGCTTATTAAGCAAGGATTGGTTAGGGTCAAAAGGATTGCATAGTTACAAGAGGAGACCATGAAGTTACAGCTAGAAGCTCCTAGCAGACATTGTTTTGAGAATAGATAGTGGTGTCCTTGAGTCTGATACAGTTCAGAAAATTCAAGTTCTCAGCAGTACAGAATGTTTCTGAAACCACATTCACAGTGGTTACCCAGCTCCATTTTGGATGCCTGAACCACAGTTACTCCATTTTGATATTTAAATGTATTTTTTTTTTCTTTAACAGGTAAAGCAGATGTAAAAATACATGTTTAGTAAGCCACAAGCAGACTATTCTGGTTAACATCAAATTCAAGTTAAATCATGTATAAGCCAGAGTGACTTTCCCATAACTCAATTTGTGAAAACTGCTTCCATTATACACGTCAAATTACGTTGTACATGTTTAACTTATACAGTGTTGTTTCATATTTTAATATATATATAATATAATGATTATATCTTAATAAAACTAGAAAAAAAAGAGATTATTTGATCTTCCCACAGAAATCTTTTCTCCCCCTTCCATCTCCTCTCTTATTACTAAACTGACTTCAATTGTGGACTGCCATATGCATATGAATAAGTTGTTTCTTCTCCCGTTTAAAAGTGAAGGAATAAAGATAATACTCCAAGCAAATAGCAGTCAGAAAAAAAAAGTGAGCAGCCACACTCATATCAGACAAAATAGACTTCAAGCTGAAAAAATGGTGACAAGAGTTAAAGACAGACATTATATAATGAAAAAGTAGATAATCTATCAAAAGGCATAACATTTATTAAAATGCTAGCACATAACAAAGGAACACCAAAATATATAAAGCAATTATTAATGAGCCAACAGAATGGAGAAATTTATAGCAACACATTAATAGTAGGGGACTTTACCAACTCACTATATCAGTGAATATAACAAGCAGATAGAAAGTCAACAAGGAAACATCAGCTGTAAGTAAAACATTATACTAGATAGATTTAACAGGTATGCACTGAACACTCCACCTCAAAGCAGTAAAATACGGAGTTTTCTCATATGTTCATGGATGGAACATTCTCGACCATATATTGGGACTGAAAACCAGACTTGATACATTTAAGAAGACTGAAATCATAACAAGCATCTTTTCTGACCACAATAGTATGAAACTAGAAATCAATTAAAAGAAGCAGCTGAAACAAGCACAAATATATGGAGACTAATCATGCTACTAAACAATTATTGAGTCAATGAAAATATCAAAGGAGTAATAAACAAATATCTGAAGACAAGTAAAAAATAAAATATGACAAAAATATATGAGATGCAACAAAAACAATATTAAGAAAGAAGTTCATAGCAATATAGACCCAGCTCAAGAAACAAGAAAAGTCTCAAATACACAATCTAATCTTACACATAAGAAAATAAGAAAAAATGCAAAAAAAGGCCAAAATCAGTAAAAGAAAGGAAATAATAATGATGAGAGTGGACATTAGTAAAGTAGAAACTAAAAGGACAATAGAAAAGAGCGATGAAACTAAGATTAAAAAAAAATAGATGAACAAAATTGACAGACTCAGCTAGACTCAGAAAAAAAGAGTGCAGGCTCAAATAAATAAAAAGAGAAAGAAAGAAAGAAAAGAAAACAAGTTACCATGGACATCACAGAAATATAAAGGATTATGAGAGACTATTATGATCAGTTATACACCAACAAATTGGACAAACCAACAAATTGGAAGAAATGGATACATTCTTAGAATACAGCCTTTCAAAACAGAATCATGAAGAAATAGAAAATCCGAATAGATGGATCACTAGTAAAAAGACTGAAACAGTAATCAAAAACTTCTCAGAAAACAAAAATCTACCACCAGACACTACATTGCTACAATGGTGAATTCCACCAAAATTTCAAAAAGATTTAATGTCTATCCTTTTCAAACTCCTTCAAAATTTGAAAAGGAGGAAATGCTTCATTTCATGAAGCCAACATTTCCCTGATAACAGGCTTGTTGAAATGATAGGCTATGCTGGATCTGAATGAAACACATGAAGACAGAATGCAAACACTGAGATAAAAAGAGAGGTTTAAGGATGGATGATTTGATGGGGGAAAAGACTAACCCAGACTTGCCCATGAGGTCCAAGAGTGTCTGGCAGAGGTGTGGGTCAGTGGTGGCCTGCTGCAGGGTTAGGGGCACTGACGAGTAGTAGTGTCTGCATGGGACCTTTTGAAGGAGGTTGCCATTATCTTCATTACCTCCACCATAGGCTCAGATGGTAAAGGGTCAGCCTACAATGTGGGAGACCCGGGTTGAATCCCTGGGTCGGGAAGATCTCCTGGAGAAGGAAATGGCAACCCACTCCAGTATTTTTGCCTGGAAAATCCCATGGATGGTAGAACCTGGTAGGCTATAGTCCACGGGGTCGCAAAGAGTTGGACAGGACACTTCACTCACTCAAATAACCAGGAGGGAACACAGCCCACCCTTCGACAGAAAATTGGATTAAAGATTTACTGAGCAGGGCCCCTTACATCAGAACAAGAACCAGTTTCCCCCTCAGTCAGTCTGTCACATCAGGAAACTTACATAAGCCTCTCATCCTTCTCCATCAGAAGTCAGACAGACTGAAAACCATAATCACAGAAAACAAACCAATCTAATCACATGGACCAGAGCCTTGTCTAACTCAATGAAACTATGAGACATGCCATGTTAGGGCCACCCAAGACGGACTGATCATGGTGGAGAGTTCTGACAAAATGTGGTCCACTGGAGAAGGGAATGGCAAACCACTTCAATATTCTTGCCTTGAGAGCTGCATGAATAGTATGAAAAGGCAAAAAGAAAGGAAACTGAAAAATGAAATCCCCACGTCAGTAGGTGCCCAATATGCTACTGGAGATCAGTGGAGAAATAACTCCAGAAAAATTGAAGAGACAGAGCCAATGCAAAAACAACTCCCAGTTGTGGATGAGACTGGTGATGGAAGCAAGATCTGATGCTGTATTGCAATACAGCATAGGAAAGAGCAATATCGCATAGGAACCTGGAATGTTAGGTCCATGAATCAAGACAAATTGGAATTGGTCAAACAGGAGATGGCAAGAGTAAATGTCGACAATATAGGAATCAGTGAAATAAAATGGACTGGAATGGGTGAGTTTAACTTAGGTGAACATTATATCTACTACTGTGGGAAAGAATCCCTTAGAAGAAATGGAATACCTGTCATAGTCAACAAAAAAGTCAAAAATGAGTACTTGGATGCAATCTTAAAAGCAACAGAATGATCTCTGTTTGTTTCCAAGGCAAACCATTCAATATCACAGTAATCCAAGTCTATGCCCTGACCAGGAATGCTGAAGAAGCTGAAGTGGAATGGCTTTATGAAGACCTACAAGACCTTCTAGAAAAAACACCACAAAAGAGATGTCCTTTTCATTAAATGGGACTGAAATGCAAAAGTAGGAAGTCAACAAATACCTGGAGTAACAGGCAAATTTGGCTTTGGAGTACAGAATGAAGCAGGGCAAAGACTAAATAGAGTTTTGCCAAGAGAACACACTGGTCATTGCAAATATCCTCTTCCAACAACACAAGAGAAGACTCTACATGTGAACATCATCAGATGGTCAATACTGAAATCAGACTGATTATATTCTTTGCAGCCAAAGATGGAGAAGCTCTATACAGTCAGCAAAAACAAGACCGGGAGCTGACCCGGGAGTGGCTCAGATCATGACTTTCTTATTACCAAATTCAGACTTAAATTGAAAACAGTAGGGAAAACCACTAGACCATTCAGCTACGACCTAAATCAAATCTCTTAGGACTATACAGTGGAAGTGAGAAATAGATTCAAGGGATTAGATCTAAGAGAGTGCCTGAAGAACTATGGACGGAGGTTTGTGACACTGAACAGGAGGCAGGGATCAAGACTATCCCCAGGAAATAGAAGTGCAAAAAGACAAAATGGTTGTCTGAGGAGGCATTACAAACAGCTATGAAAGAAAGAGAAGTGAAAGGCAAAAGAGAAAAGGAAAGATATACCCATTTGAATACAGAGTTCCAAAGAATAGCAAGGAGAGATAAGAAAGCCTTCCTCAGTGATCAGTGCAAAGAAAGAGGAAAACAATAGAATGGGAAATTCTAGAGATCTCTACAAGAAGATTAGAGATACCAAGGGAACCTTTCATGCCAAGATGAGAGGACAGAAATGGTATGGACCTAACAGAAGCAGAAGATATTAAGAAGAGGTGGCAAGAATACACAGGAGAACTATTCAAAAAAGATTTTCATGACCCACATAATCACAATGGTGTGATCACGCACCTAGAGCCAGACATCCTGGAATGTGAAGTGAAGCGGGCCTTAGGAAGCATGAACCAAGAAAGTGGGGGTGATAGAATTGCAGTCAAGCTATTCCAAATCCTGAAAGATGATGCTGTGAAAGTATTGCACTCAATATGCCAGCAAATTTGGAAAACTTGGCAGTGGCCACAGAACTGAAAAAGTCAGTTTCCATTCCAATCCCAAAGAAAGGCAATGCCAAAGAATGCTCAAACTACCACACAATTGCACTCATTTCACACACTAACAAAGTAATGCTCAAAATTCTCCAAACCAGGCTTCAACAGTATGTGAACTGTGAACTTCCAGATGTTCAAGCTGGACTTAGAAAAGACAGAGGAACCAGAGATCAAATTGCCAACATCTGTTGGATCATCGAAAAAGTGAGAGTTCCAGAAAAAACATCTACTTCTGCTTTATCGAATATGCCAAAGCCTTTGATTGTGTGGATCACAACAAACTGTGGAAAATTCTTCTAGATTTGGGAATACCAGACCACCTGATCTGCCTCCTGAGAAATCTGTAATACAGGTCTGTAAGCAAAATTTAGAACTGGACATAGACTGATTCCAAATAGGAAAAGGAGTACGTCAAGGCTGTATATTGTCACCCTGCTTATTTAACTTATATGCAGTGTACATCATGAGAAATATTGGACTGGCTGAAGCATAAGGTGGAATCAAGATTTCTGGGAGATATATCAATAACCTCAGATAGGCAGATGACACCACTTTTATGGCAGAAAGTGAAGAAACACTAAAGAGCCTCTTGATGAATGTGAAAGAGGGGCATGAAAAAGTTGGCTTAAAACTCAACATTCAGAAAGCTAAGATCATGGCATCTAGTCCCATCACTTCATGGCAAACAAATGAGGAAACAGTGGAAATAGTGACAGACTTTTCTTTGAGGGGGGCTCCAAAATCACTGCAGATGGTGACTGCAGCCATGAAATTAAAAGATGCTTGCTCCTTGGGAAAAAAGTTATGACCGTCCTAGATAACACATTAAAAAGCAGAGACATTACTTTGCAACAATAGTCTAAATAGTCATATGGTTTTCCCAGTAGTCATGTATGGATCTGAGAGTTGGACCACAAACAAAGCTGAGCACTGAAGAATTGATGCTTTTGAACTGTGGTGTTGGAGAAGACTCTTGAGTCCCGTGGACTGCAAGATCAAACCAGTCAATCCTAAAGGAAATCAGTCCTAAATATTCATTGAAAGGACTGATGCTGGCCTAAGCTCCAATACTTTGGCCACCTAACGTGAAGAACTGACTCATTTGAAAAGACCCTGATGCTGGGAAAGATTGAAGGCAGTAGAAAAAGGGGACTACAGGGGATGAGATGTTTGGATGGCATCAGCGACTCAATGGACATGAGTTTTAGTAAACTCCGGAAGTTGGTGATGGACAGGCAGGCCTGGCGTGATGCAGTTCCATGGGATTCAAAGAGTTGGACACGACCAAGTGACTGAACTGAACTCCTGTATTTAGGCAGATTCTTTACCACCGTCTGAGCTACCAGGGAAGCACATGTATTTATATGTTTGGCTGATCAATTCTGCAGTATAGCAGAAACTAATACAACATTGTAAATCAAGCATACTCCAATAAAAATTAATGTTTCAAGAAAGGTGAGTAAAGAGTAAAACAGAGAGCAAAAAGGTGTACAGAGTAAAACAGAGAAACAATGGATGTAGCAGACGTTGTCTTCATAGAGTAGTTCCATGAAAACTACATTTTGGTGAAGTTATTTCCAGTAGTTAGAGGTTTTGGGTTATAGTCCATGAGAGCAAATAGTTGAAGAACTGAGGTAATCATAACAAAATTACCTGTAGTTATTGAAGCATCTTCATATCATTTCTCATGGGGACTATTTTCCCCTTGCAGATATTCTGGTTTTGTTTTTGTTTGTTGGTTAGATTTTAGTTCTTTATCGTGGTAAGCTCTCAAATTCAGATCTGTAAATAAAAAGAAGAAAGTGCTTAGCCACTTACCCTAAAAAATAAGCGTTTCATGCGGTCTATCTGACTTATAGGAGTTCTGTGCAGTAATTTGAGGTCAGAACCCTAATTTTTAAAAAAAGTATTATCGTTCTTGTATTATGTCTTTTCCTTGAGAATTTTGGGAGGAGGAGACGGATGTTCCTGCAGAAAGCAGAATCAGGATATGCCTTGGATCCCTTTCCTCATTTCATCATTTTATTTTAAAAGCTTCTCATTTCTAGAATACTAAACAGAGGACTAAAACCAAACATTTGCCAATTAAGTGTTTTTCAGACAATGAAAGCTGTCAGCAGACCCAGAGAGTGAAGGCATTACTAATAAGGAAAGATTCTCTTGAATTAGAATTTGAGATCATGCTAATATCTTAGTGGTTCTATATTTTATACATGTAATATAATATAGCTGGTGGGTTGATTTCTCATTGACTCAATCCAAATATACCTTATATTGCTATATAGAAGAGGCTTATTTAAAATCCAAAACAAAAACCTAGTGCAATCTTTTTCCCTTTTCAAGAGAAAAATAAATTGTAAATACAAATGACTTGATAAATTAGGAGGTTGGGATTAATATATACACAATACTGTATATAACATAGATAATCAACAAAGACCTCCTATATAGTACAGGGAACTCTACTCACTACTCTGTAATAACCTACATGGGAAAAAGTATCTGAAAAAGTATAAAAAACTATTATAACTCCAGATTATATATATATATATCAGTTCAGTTCAGTCGCTCAGTCATGTCCGACTCTTTGCGACCCCATGAATCGCAGCACGCCAAGACTCCCTGTCCATCACCAACTCCCAGAGTTCACTCAGACTCATGTCCATCGAGTCGGTGATGACATCCAGCCATCTCATCCACTGTTGTCCCCTTCTCCTCCTGCCCCCAACCCCTCCCAGCATCAGAGTCTTTTCCAATGAGTCAACTCTTCACATGAGGTGGCCAAAGTACTGGAGTTTCAGCTTTAGCATCATTCCTTCCAAAGAAATCCCAGGGCTGATCTATTTCAGAATGGACTGGTTGGATCTCCTTGCAGTCCAAGGGACTCTCAAGAGTCTTCTCCAGCACCACAGTTCAAAAGCATCAATTCTTCAGCGTTCAGCTTTCTTCACAGTCCAATTCTCACATCCATACATGACCACTGGAAAAACCATACCCTTGACTAGACAGTCCTTTGTCAGCAAAGTAACGTCTCTGCTTTTCAATATGCTGTCTAGGTTGGTCATAACTTTTCTTCCAAGGAGTAAGCATCTTTTAATTTCATATATATATAACCCTGGTGTTATATATGTGTATATGCTGCTGCTGCTGCTAAGTCACTTCAGTTGTGTCCGACTCTGCGATCCCTTAGACGGCAGCCCACAAGGCTCCCCCGTCCCTGGGATTCTCCAGGCAAGAACACTGGGGTGGGTTGCCATTTCCTTCTCCAATGCATGAAAGTGAAAAGTGAAAGTGAAGTCGCTCAGTCATGCCCAACTCTTAGCGATCCCATGGATTGCAGCCCACCAAGCTCCTCCATCCATGGGATTTTCCAGGCAAGAGTACTGGAGTGAGGTGCCCTTGCCTTCTCCAATATGTGTGTATATATATATAACTGTACTTTGCAATCGAGCTGAAACTACCACATTATAAATCAACTAAACTTCAATGTAAAATAAGATTTTAAATATATATATAATGAAATAGTATACAGATCATAAAAATCAATATTATCCAATTTACAAAGATTAATTATAATAATTAGAGGAATTCTTGAGAAAGTTACAAATTAAAGAAAATCTGGAACTTCTGCTAGAAAAGAGCAAAGAGCAAAAGTGACCATAATATATAAATTCTAGCTAAAATGACTACCCTATAGCTTTGCTCTGTGATGTGTAGCTACATTTTGATGTGGAATATCTTGAAGAGTATACAGGTTAGGAAGTTATCTTATTTCTTCAGTGGAACAAAAGAAGAAATACAGGGGAACACAATTATGTGTTGGACTTAAAAGGTCATATTTTTGTTACATATATTTCTTTTTTATAAAGAAATCTTCGTCTAATCAGTAAATATTTTCGATGATATGCACTGTGATAGGTTCTGTTCTAGAAACTGGCCATGGCATTGGAAAACAGTATTGGCACAACTCTAAATGCAATTCCAGATGAAATAACCAGTGTAATTGATTATTTGTTTCAGAGGAAAAACAATACTAGACATGGTACCTAAATTGATCTTAGCCAAGTAAGGAGGCTAGGGCTTCCCAGGTGACTCAGCGATAAAAAATCCAAGCAGGGGATATGGGTTTGATTCCTGGGTTGGGAAGATCCCCTGGAGAAAAAAATGGAAACCCACTCCAGTATTCTTGCCTGGGAAAGCCCATGGACAGAAGAGCCTGGTAGGCTACAGTACATGGGGTCATAAAGAGTCAGACATGACTTAGCAATTAAACAACAAGAAATAAGGAGGCTAAGCAAAGCAGACCCACAAAATTTAAAACAAGGCAAAATCCCAAGAGCTGCACCCAGCAGGAATCTGGCCATACAGCAGTGGTTATTGGCATTTAACTAAAAACTGTACCAATCATGATGAATCAAAGTCAGTGGAAAATTGCCAACTTAACTCTCTCCTAAATTTAAAAGGTAATGGCTGTTTATTCTAGAATTAGAGAGATACCATTAATCATAACATCTTCCATTGCTTTTCTCCCTGAGGATCTTGGCACTGAGAAGTCTGGTCACACAAGGGAAACCAGTGCAGTACCTTTGTGTTCTCAGCTCCCCTAGTGGGGAATTGGAAAAACACTTTACTTAAGTAAGCTGCTCACGCAAGGCAGCATCCAGGCCATGAAGATTAGATTATTGTTAAGTCCCTGTTGCCTGACTAGCTCCATAAGGCCTTACATAAACTCCAGCTGGTGAAGGACAAAGCTGCCAGACTCCTTCGGAAAAGGGCAAAATTAATCAAAATATATCTTTCCCTATCTGAAATCCCTATGTTAACTATTGGTTAAAAAACAATGTCCTGATTTTCAAATTACTCTTTTAATTCAGGGGGTAATATCTGGCTCAACTCCAACATGCTTTTACACTTTCTTAGCAATTTATGTTTCCTGGCCAGCTTCTGAAACAAATCCGCTTCATATCCCAAGACCATTTCAGGAATGCATGAAACAAAGGCATTTCTATAATCTTTACCACGTAGAATTCTGCTTTGATTACAATGCATTAGCTTTGGAATATATTAACTTGGATGAAACTTTGTAGAAAATATTCTTTAAAATAATATAAAGTAAAATAACTTTATATCTTGTTACCGAAAGATAATTAGACAGTTCCTTTACAGTTAGGAACTTAAGAGCTGAAACCGAGGACTCAGGATGTATAGGAAATATTCTTTTAAAAAGTTATTAGCTAGCATACATGCATATAGACACAAGCACATGTACACCCACTAATTATTCATATTGCTAAGCTTTAAATGGAACATAGATTATATATAGGGATGTTTATGATAGAACATGAGCCTTTGTTAAGTGGCCAATTCAATCTTACTTTATTGAATAAAAGCGAAAAAAAAAAGCATAAATCTTTCGGGTACACAAAAAATACATCCAAGTATGTAATGTTTATTAATCAAATCTGGAGGTTCAAGTTTAGCACTCAGAAATATGAAAGGTCAATGAAAACCTTCCTTTATCTGCTCTGAGAATTCTAGTAAAATTCAAAGTATATGCTAGAACTAGAGACCTGCTGAGACTCTTAAGCAGCATGATTTCAGTTCAATATTCCCTCCAGGAGGCCCTCATTCCAGAAGAAATTTAAACAGACTTTCCCTAATAGTCAGTCATTCCTTTATAGTCCAATGTTAATAGATCCAACTATATTTTTTTGCCTTGGATTTATGAAACAAGATGAATAAGTAGTGACGTTGGCATTAACTTATGGCCAAAGGTAAAGCTCTACCACCTGTTGAACACCTATTTTGCATCTGAGATTCTACTAAGTATTCCATATACATTATCTTATTAATGCTTTATAGCAGCCTTACAAGGTACATATTATTCTGCTACTCTATTTTCCTGCTTTACTAACTCAAATATAATACAATATATGTGTGAAAATCTGCTTAATTATTTTTGTAATACATAAAAATCAATCTTGTATTTTTAATATAATTAGCTAAGATACCAATTCTAAAAACAGCAGGCAGATTTTGGCAACAAGTCAAAACTTGGAGGAAGAAATCAGCAAAATGTTTTAAGTTTTTGCTTTTCTCTGAGGAGAGCAACAGTTGCAAGGTTGGGCAGGGTGGCTAAAATCTCGTTAGAAAAATCAGCCATTTCTCTGGGTAAACAAACCTGGGGGAGAAGACTGAAGCACTTAGGGATGCCAGAGAATAGAGTAGGAGCTGGGGGAATCTCAGAAAGGAAAAAGCCAATGAAAGGAAAACATTATATTCTAGGTATAAAACTTGATTCACGTCTTTGGCTGACCCTTCAGCTACACATTCAAAGGTCAGAGTGCACAGTCTGAAGTGAAAATTTAATTACCACTCATCCTAGGCTGAGGGAAAATTTACAATTTGTGTCTAACCAGGTTGATTGAATGCTAAGCCAAAAATATCAGTACTCCTCAATAATGTAACAGAATCCAAGGTTTCTACAGCAAAATATTCACAATGTACAAGATATAGTCCAAAATCACTCAACCCATGAAGAACTACAAAAATTAACCCATTATCAGGAGAAAGCAAATTAAGAGGAGCTAATCCCAAAATGATAATTGATATTGAAGTTTTCAGAGAAAGACTTTAGGTTGGCTATTACAATCAGGCTAATTAGGCAAAGGAAACTATGCCAATAATGAAAGATGAAAGAGTAAATTTCAGCAGAGAAATAGAAAATACTAAAAAGAACCAAGTGTAAATTTAGAACTGAAAAATACATTCTTCCTCATGAATAAACACACAAAACCCAAAACACTGAATGGGTGTAATAGCAAAATAATGGAATGACAATGACAGAAAAAATACAAATGAACTTGATAATAGATTAGTGGAATTCACCCACCTGAACGAGATAGGAAAAAATTGTAAAGAAAATGGACAGAGGCTTAGAAAACTGTGGAATAGAATCAAAAGACCTAACATCTGTATAATTTGAACTCTCATAAGAAAAGAAAGAGAAAATGAAAAAGAAAAATATTTGAAGATCTAAAAAAGGATTATCCACAATACACAATTCTTATTAATAAAAAGTAATAATAAACAATTAAACAATGGGCCAAACACCTGAACAGATACCTCATCAAAGATGATATAGAGATGGTAAATAAGCAATAAACATATGAAAAGATACCACTTAATGTCATCAGGGAAATGCAAATTCAATGAGTTACCACTACACACTTATGAGAATGGCCAACATCTCTAACACTGGTAACACCAAATGCTGACAAGTGTGTGGAACAACATAAAGTCTCATTCATTTCTGGTAGAAATGCAAAATAGTGAAGATACTTTGGAAAACAGTTTGCAATTTCTTACAGATATAAACATGCTCTTTTATATGAACCAGAATCATGCTCCTTGGTACTTATCCAAAAAAGCTGAAATGTCCATACAAAAATCTGAACACAATGTTCATAGCAGCTTTCATAATTGTCAAAACTTGGAAACAACTTACATGTCATTTGGTAGGTGAGTGGATAAACTGTGGTATATCAAGACAATGGAATATTATTATTTAGTGCCTAAAAGAAATGAGCTGTAAAGTCATGGAAAGACATGGAGGAATCTTAAATGCATATTAAAAAGTGAAAGAAGCCAACTGGAAAAGGCTACATATGATTCCAATTATATGACATTCTGGAAAAGACAAATTATGGGGATAATTTTAAATATCAATGGTGGTTAGTGGTTACGATGGTGGAGAGGAGCAATGATGACAGGCAGAGCACAGAGAATTTTTATGGTGGTGAAAATACATTGCATGGTACTATAATGGATCACTTCCCTAGTGGCTCAGATGGTAAAGTATCTGCCTGCAATTTGGGAGACCTGGGTTCGAACCCTGGATTTGGAAGATCCCCTGGAGAAGGAAATGGCAACCCACTCCAGTACTCTTGTCTGGAAAATCACATGGACAGGGGAGCCTGGTAAGCTATAGCCAATGGGGTTGCAAAAACCTCAAAGAGTCAGACATGACTGAGCAACTTCACAAAATGGATCACAGTGGATATGTGTCATCATACATTTGTTCACATCCATAGACTACAAGACCAAGACAGAATTTTGTCACCACTGCAATATGCTACAGTAAATGCTAAAGAAAAGGAAAAAAAAGTGTTCAGTCTGAAAATGATAAAGTCAGAATTAATGAAGGACATTAGAAAACTTTTACATCTGAGTAAGGGATGCAGAGTACATCATGAGAAACTCTGGGCTGGAGGAAGCACAAGCTGAAATCAAGATTGCCGGGAGAAATATCAATCACCTCAGATATGCAGATAATACCACCCTTATGGCAGAAAGTGAAGAATTAAAGAGCCTCTTGATGAAAGTGAAAGAGGAGAATGAAAAAGTTGGCTTAAAGCTCAACATTCAGAAAAGTAAGATCATGGCATCTGGTCCCATAACTTCATGGCAAATAGATGGGGAAACAGTGGCTGACTTTATTTTTCTGGGCTCCAAAATCACTGCAGATGGTGATTGTAGCCATGAAATTAAAAGATGCTTACTTCTTGGAAGGGAAGTTATGACCAACCTAGATAGAATATTAAAAAGCAGAGACATTACTTTGCCAACAAAGGTCTGTCTAGTCAATGCTGTGGTTTTTCCAATGGTCATATATGGATGTGAAAGTTGGACTGTGAAGAAAGCTGAGTGCCAAAGAATTAATGCTTTTGAACTGTGGTGTTGAAGAAGACTCTTGAGAGTCCCTTGGACTGCAAGGCAATCCAACCAGTCCATCCTAAAGGAGATCAGTCCTGGGTGTTCATTGGAAGGACTGATGTTGAAGCTGAAACTCCAATACTTTGGCCACCTGACACTAAGAGCTGACTCATTTGAAAAGATCCTGATGCTGGAAATGATTGAGGGCAGGAGGAGAAGGGGATGACAGAGGATGAGATGGTTGGATGGCAACACCGACTCAATGGACATGGGTTTGGGAGAACTCCAGGAGTTGATGATAGACACGGAGGCCTGGGGTACTGTGGTTCATGGGGTCACAAAGAGCTGGACACGACTGAGCGATAGGACTGAGCAATAGAACTCAACTGAAGCAAATTGATCATTTTCTTTTTAATTTACTTAAAGGAAAAGTGTTCAAGTTAAAAAATACTGAGCTATCTGATGGGATTTATAATATATAATGATGTAGTATATACGCTTTTTACAGCATCAGCAATTATGAAGGAAAGTGCTAAATGAATCTTAACAGAACAATATTTCTTCATTTTTTGTGAAGCAAATATTAATATAAGAGGTAAATTATTAACCATAGTCATAAGGCAATTACTTTCAAATTAAAATATCAACTGATATAGTATTAAAATAAATTAAAGTTGAATTTTAAAAATTACTCAACAGTCCAGAAGAAGGAAAATGGAAAAACAAAAAACAGAAAACAGATATTAAATACACATCTTTCCAGTTGATAATGAATAACAACAACACAGTGAATATTAGCAAGGATATAACAATCTAAATAACATCAACAAACATTTTGACTTAGTTTATATCCACGGAAGACTATACCAGATAAGTGAAGAATACAAAAATAATTTTTTCATAAATATAAGGTATAGGTACCAAAGTAGACAATATGTTGACTATAAAACAAGTCTTACAGACATATAGATCAATGGAACAAAATAGAAAGCCCAGAGATAAATCCACACACATATGGACACCTTATCTTTGACAAAGGAGGCAAGAATATACAATGGAGTAAAGACAATCTCTTTAACAAGTGGTGCTGGGAAAACTGGTCAACCACTTGTAAAAGAATGAAACTAGATCACTTTCTAACACCGCACACAAAAATAAACTCAAAATGGATTAAAGATCTAAATGTAAGATCAGAAACTATAAAACTCCTAGAGGAGAACATAGGCAAAACACTCTCAGACATAAACCATAGCAGGATCCTCTATGATCCACCTCCCAGAATGCTGGAAATAAAAGCAAAAATAAACAAATGGGATCTAATTAAAATTAAAAGCTTCTGCACAACAAAGGAAAATATAAGTAAGGTGAAAAGACAGCCATCTGAATGGGAGAAAATAATAGCAAATGAAGCAACTGACAAACAACTAATCTCAAAAATATACAAGCAACTTCTGCAGCTCAACTCCAGAAAAATAAACGACCCAATCAAAAATGGGCCAAAGAACTAAATAGACATTTCTCCAAAGAAGACATACGGATGGCTAACAAACACATGAAAAGATGCTCAACATCACTCATTATTAGAGAAATGCAAATCAAAACCACAATGAGGTACCACTTCACACCAGTCAGAATGGCTGCGATCCAAAAATCTGCAAGCAATAAATGCTGGAGAGGGTGTGGAGAAAAGGAACCCTCCTATACTGTTGGTGGGAATGCAAACTAGTACAGCCACTATGGAGAACAGTGTGGAGATTCCTTAAAAATTGCAAATAGAACTACCTTATGACCCAGCAATCCCACTGCTGGGCATACACACCGAGGAAACCAGAATTGAAAGAGACACATGTACCCCAATGTTCATTGCAGCACTGTTTATAATAGCCAGGACATGGAAACAACCTAGATGTCCATCAGCAGATGAATGGATAAGAAACAGTGGTACATATACACAATGGAGTATTACTCAGCTGTTAAAAGAATTCATTTGAATCAGTTCTGATGAGATGGATGAAACTGGAGCCGATTATACAGAGCGAAGTAAGCCAGAAAGAAAAACACCAATACAGTATACTAACACATATATATGGAATTTAGGAAGATGGCAATGACGACCCTGTATGCAAGACAGGGAAAGAGACACAGATGTGTATAACGGACTTTTGGACACAGAGGGAGAGGGAGAGGTGGGATGATTTGGGAGAATGACATTCTAACATGTATACTATCATGTGAATTGAATCGCCAGTCTATGTCTGAAGCAGGATGCAGCATGCTTGGGGCTGGTGCATGGGGATGACCCAGAAAGATGTTATGGGGAGGGAGGTGGAGGGGGTTCATGTTTGGGAATGCATGTAAGAATTAAAGATTTTAAAATTTAAAAATAAAAACTAAAAAAAAAAAAACAAGTCTTAATTTTAATTGACTAAAATATTTTTAATCAAGATAATTAAATGAAAAATTAATAATGATGACATAACTAAGCAGGTCAGTGTGTAAATGTTTAAAAGTCTCAATTATCAATATGTCAACAAAAATATGATTTCTAGTGAAATTATAAAATATTTAGAACTAAAAATTAAAGCATTAGTTGCTCAGTCATGTCTGACTGTGATTCCATGGACTGTAGCCTACCAGGCTCCTCTGTCCATGGGATTTTCCAGGAAAGAATACTGGAGTGAGTTGTCTGGGGATCTTCGAGACCCAGGGATTGAACCCAGGTCTTTTATGTCTCTTGCATTGGCAGGCAGGTTCTTTACCATCTGAGCCATAAAATATAGTACACATACAACAGTCTAAACATTCTGAGGCAAAACAGTGCTTAAAGATAAAATTATATCTATAGGCATTAAACTTAATGACCTAATGTTTCATCTCAACAATAAAACAGGAAGGGAATTTAAAAAATAATGATAATAATAGAAGTTGAAGATTTGGAGGAAAGGAAATAAGAAATAAAAGTGCTGAAATCAATGAAATACATAACAAAGAGTACAGAGAGATGGTGCCTTGAGATTATTTACAAATCAATTAACCCCTAGACTAATCAAGATAAAAACTGAGAGCATGAAGAGCCATATTGAATTAGAGACAATAAAATAATAATGAGAATATTATGAATAATTTTCTGCCGAGAAATTTTGCAACCTAAATGAAGAGGAAAAAGTATTGAAACATATAATTTTCTAAGATTAACCTAAAATGAAACAAAAATATAGATAACATTATCTCTACTAAACACTAAATACTTCATACAAACATGTCAACCAGAAAAATCCAGATCCACATGGACTCATTAGGGAATAGTACTAAAGTTTAAAGAAACATCATGAAATCTATAAACTTTCTTCTGAAAATAGAGAAGGTGGAGATACCAATGCATTTATGAAGCCAGTATTACATTTAGTTCAAACACAAGCATCACAAGAAAAAACAACTTTAAACTAATATAGCCATAATAATTTTACTCTATATACCAATACTACCCACAAAAATATTAACAAAATCTAGCAAATCAAATCCAACAACATATAAAAATAGTAATAAATCATGAGTGGGATTTTTCTAGGATGAAAGATTGTTTCAATGTCAGACAACCACTCAGTATAATTGACCTTATGTATTAATTTCCTATTGCTCCATAAGCAATTACAACAAATTCAGCACCTTTAAACAACATCCATTATTAGTTCATAGTTCTGTATGTCAGCAGTCTACAAATGGCCTAGCTGGGTTTTCTTTCCTTTTTCTCTTATTTTTCAACTTGGAGGTTTCTAATTTGGACAACCAAGTGGACAGCACAGCACAATTCCCAGAATGTGGTGACTCAGACAGTAAAGCATCTGCCTGTAACACAGGAGACCAAAGTTTGATTCCTGAGTCGGGAAGACCCCCTGGAGAAGGAAATGGCAACCCACTCCAGTACTCTTGTCTGGGAAAATCCCATGGATGGAGGAGCCTGGTAGGCTACAGACCATGGGTTGCCAAGAGTCAGAAACAACTGAGTGACTTCACTTTCTTTCTATTAAGCCTTCAGTGAATATTCATTGGATAAATGCATAAACAGTAGAACCATAATTAAATTAAAGACTATAAAAGTTTATTAGTATATTAGATGTAAAATGACTTCAAGGAGATTTTAACAAATACCGGTGGGGTTGGAAGTGTACCCAGTCCCCTTTCCCCCAAACTTTTTGGATTATTTCATCTAGAAAAAAATTTAAACACACGTTAAAAATAGAGACACTGGTATAATGACAATGACAAATTACAATGATGAAGTTAATGTGGCAACACTGCTAACATTTGCTAAATTCAGTTACCCAGTTAATAAGTACATGAGTGTTCATTATACCAGTGTCTCTATTGTTAATGTGTATTTAAATTTTTTTCTAGATGAAATAATCCAAAAAGGTTGGGGGAAAGGGGACTGGGTACACTTCCAACCCCACCAGTATTTGTTAAAATCTCCTTGAATTCATTTTACATCTAATATACTAATAAACTTTCACAGTCTTTAATTTAATTATGGTTCTACTGTTTATGCATTTATCCAATGAATAGTCACTGAAGACTTAATAGAAAGAAAGTGAAGTCACTTAAATAGAGGAAAACAACAGAATGGGAAAGACTAGAGATCTCTTCAAGAAAATTAGAGATACCAAGGAAATATTTCATGCAAAGATGGACTCGATAAAGGACAGAAATGGTATGGACCTAACAGAATCAAAAAATATTAAGAAGAGGTGGCAAGAATACACAGAAGAACTGTACAAAAGGATCTTCATGACCCAGATAATCACGATGATGTGATCACTCATCTAGATCCAGACATCTTGGAATGCGAAGTCAAGTGGGCCTTAGAAAGCATCACTACGAACAAAGCTAGTGGAGGTGATGGAATTCCAGTTGAGCTCTTTCAAATCCTGAAAGATGATGCTGTGAAAGTGCTGCACTCAATATGCCAGCACATTTGGAAAACTCAGCAGTGGCCACAGGACTGGAAAAGTCAGTTTTCATTGCAATCCCAAAGAAAGGCAAGGCCAAAGAATGCTCAAACTACCACGCAATTGCACTCATCTCACAGGCTAGTAAAGTAATGCTCAAAATTCTCCAAGCCAGACTTCAGCAATATGTGAACCTTGAACTTCCTGATGTTCAAGCAGGCTTTAGAAAAGGCAGAGGAACCAGAGATCAAATTGCCAACATCCGCTGGATCATGGAAAAATCAAGAGAGTTCCAGAAAAACATCTATTTCTGCTTTATTGACTATGCCAAATCCTTTGACTGTGTAGATCACAATAAACTGTGGAAAATTCGGAAAGAGATGGGAATACCAGACCACCTGGCCTGCCTCTTGAGAAATCTGTATGCAGGCCAGGAAGCAACAGTTAGAACTGGACATGGAACAACAGAGTGGTTCCAAATAGGAAAAGGAGTACATCAAGGCTGTATATTGTCACCCTGCTTATTTAACTTCTATGCAGAGTACATCATGAGAAATGCTGGACTGGAAGAAACACAAGCTAGAATCAAGATTGCCGGGAGAAATATCAATCACCTCAGATATGCAGATGACACCACCCTTATGGCAGAAAGTGAAGAGGAGCTAAAAAGCCTCTTGATGAAAGTGAAAGAGAGTGAAAAAGTTGGCTTAAAGCTCAACATTCAGAAAACGTAGATCATGGCATCCGGTCCCATCACTTCATGGGAGATAGATGGGGAAACAGTGGAAACAGTGTCAGACTTTATTTTGGGGGTCCAAAATCACTGCAGATGGTGATTGCAGCCATGAAATTAAAAGACGCTTACTCCTTGGAAGAAAAGTTCTGACCAACCTAGATAGCATATTCAAAAGCAGAGACATTACTTTGCCGATTAAGGTCCGTCTAATCAAGGCTATGGTTTTCCCAGTAGTCATGTATAGATGTGAGAGTTGGACTGTGAAGAAGGCTGAGTGCTGAAGAATTGATGCTTTTGAACTGTGGTGTTGGAGAAGACTCTTGAGAGTCCCTTGGACTGCAAGGAGATCCCACCAGTCCATTCTGAAGGAGATCAACCCTGGGATTTCTTTGGAAGGAATGATGCTAAAGCTGAAACTCCACTACTTTGGCCATCTCATGCGAAGAGTTGACTCATTGGAAAAGACTGATGCTGGGAGGGATTGGGGACAGGAGGAGATAGGGACGACCAAGGATGAGATGGCTGGATGGCATCACGGACTCGATGGACGTGAGTCTGAGTGAACTCCGGGAGTTGGTGATGGACAGGGAGTCCTGGCGTGCTGCGATTTATGGGGTCGCAAAGAGTCGGACAGGACTGAGCGACTGAACTGAATTGAACTGAACTGATGAGAGAATTCACCTATAAATATTCAAAGTGCACCTCTAGAAGATAAGGACATTTCTTAAGTTACAATCCTAAAAAACATTATTAAAATTAACATATCAAAAATACTTCTTTATGAATAATTTCTTTGATTTTACCTAATACAGTTTTATGCATGGCTTGTTCAAATGAGGAGCTATCTTATTATGGCTTTGAGTTACATTTTCCTCATGATACTGAGCGTCTTTTCTTGTATCTGTTGGCCACTTGATTATCTTCACTGGATAAATATCTATTCAAGTAATTTGCCCACTTTTAAATTGGATTTTATTTTGACTATTGAGTTGTAAAAATTTGGTATATAGTCTAGGTACATATCCTTTATCAGAGATATGATTTGCAAATCTTTCCCTCTCATCCTATGGATTGTCTTTTCACAATATATATTTGGTCATCTTCATTTTATATGGCTTTAAGATACAAAAAATATATGTTTCGTCTAGCGTACTGTAAAGATGCTGACTGGTACTATTTTTTGCAGTCCCAACTTAACCAGGCATCTCCTGCTAGGGAATAATTTTCTTCAAATATACTCTCAAGTTTTCACATTTATTTCATTAAAGGAAAACGTGAATAACAGTTTAGTTTTCCTCAATTTATGAAAGTAGGAAGTTTTGGCATCTCACCTGAAAACATGCTATCCTTAGCAATCGACCAAACAGATTTGTAGTCATCTACTCCTTAAAGGTTAGATAAAACTGCTGTGAACTCATGAATGATTTATCTCTAATTTCCTGTTACTCTTATTTGGAAATTCTTCTGTTCAAATACTCTTTCTTTTTATTTAGCTAAGGAATTTTCCACTTCCAATATAATTGACACATAACATTATGGTTGACCCTTGAACAACACAGGTTTGGAGTGCGCAGGCCCACTACAATGCAATTTTTTTCTTACAATAAACATAGAGTTGGCCCTTGGTATCCACAGAAGCATAAAACACAGATACTTAATGCTAAGTACGGGATTTGGGCATCCACGTATTTTCGGTATCTGCCACAGTTTCTGTAAATAATGCCAGACAGATACCAGAGGACAAACATAGTTTCAGATGTACAACATAGTAATTCACTATGTATATACTTCAAAATGATCACCATGGTAATTCCAGTTATCTAATCCTCTGTGTGTGTGTTATTCACTCAGTTGTGTCTGACTCTTTGCTATACCATGGACTATAGCCTTCCAGGCTCCTCTGTCTATTGGATTCTCCAGGCAGGAATACTGGAGTGGGGTGCCATTCCCTTCTCCAAGGGAACTTCCCAGCCCAGGGATCAAACCCACATCTCCTGCATTGGCAAACAGATTCTTTACCATCTAAGCCACCAGGAAAGCTTTTATCTAATGCTGATCACCATATATAATTACATATTTTTTTCCTTGTGATGAGAACTTTTAAGATCTAGCTACTCTCCTAACAATGTTCAAAAATACAATGCTGAGCAGAGGATCTGAACACTTTTCCAAAGAAAACATACAGAGGGCCAAAAGATAGATGAAAAGCTGCTCAACATCACTAATCAAACGAAATGAAAATCAAAACCACAAAGAGATATCACCTCACACCAGTTAGAATGGCTCTTATCAACAAGAAAAGAGATAACAAGTGCTGGCCAGACTGTGGGAAAAACGGAAACCCTGGTGCACGGTAGCTGGGGATGTAAATTGGTGCAGCCACTATGGAAATTAGTATGGAGCCTGGCAAGAAATTACAAACATAACTACCTACCATAAGATGCAGCAATTCCATTTCTGGGTATTTATCCAAAGGAAATAAAATCACTACCCCAAAGAGATACCAGCATCCCCATGGTCACTGCAGTATTATTTTACAGTAACCAAGACATGGAATTAATATGTGTCTATCAACAGATGAACAGTGTCCACAAAAGGAGGAGCATGTCACTGGATGGAGGGGTTTGACCAAAGAAGCCAGTTCCCCCAGTGCAAGTTTGGCACCTGGTTTGACTCAGAAACAGAGAAATGCCCTGAGGCTGTTCTTCAGGCCGAAAGGCTAGAGAACAGGCTGCAATGGTCTCCTGGGATGAATTTTAAGACACCTTACAACTGCCCCTAGGATAAACAGGCATGTTCTGGACCTTGGCAGAGGTAGGACTAGAGACCCAGGATTAGAAATCAGAAGCCCAACTTGCTGCTCTGGCGCTTCCCTTTCTGGAAAGGCTGTGTCTAATTGTGGCAATTTGCAGCTGTGCAGGAGCAGTTTACTTCCCAGGGCTGGTCTCCCAGGGTTCCACCTGTACATCTTTGGGCAGGAAAGAAGCCCCCCCACCCCCACCCCTTACTGTGACTGAGTCTGGAATGAGGTACTGCTGGCACCCATGGGACTCGGGTATTCCCCATCCCAGGATTCCCCTGCTGGCTCCAATAAAATGTTTTAAATCCCCCAGTTTGAACTTCCTGCTGGGTGCAGTAGTGCCACTTCTGCTATGATCAGAACCACTTGATTCTCACCATATCCCATCCCCTTGCCTTCCTGGGCCTCTACTGGGACCAGCACTCACTCCCCTGACACACCCAATGCCTGGGAGCAATAAATAAGTAAATAAATGAATAAGTAAATATTTAAATTCAAAAGGATATTAATTGAGACCTTTTATAGATTGAAACCTAGAAGTCAATTGATCACACATATGCACAGCTGGAGGCTTGTGACAACAGGCCCAACTGAAAGATACCTTGGGTCTCCAGTTAGATCCAGTTATTCTGCATCTGTGGATTTAAAACGATCATCATCCAGAGGATGAGGTGGCTGGATGGCATCACCGATGCAAGGGACATGGCCTTGGACAGTGGACATGACCTTGGGCAAACTTCGGGAAATGGTGACTGACAGGGAGGCCTAGCATGCTGCAGTCCATGGGATCACAAAGTGTCAGACACAACTGGATGACTGTGCAGCAACAACAACATTCACGGTGGAGTATGTGTATTGATCCGTGCTAAGAAAATCCACAGCTGGCTTGCCTGATGCTTCCAGTCATGCATTCAACTCTGGGTCTTGAGATCCTGAAAGATCAATCCTTCAAGTCTTGGGTAAGCCTTAACCAAACACAGTGCCTGGTTTGGGGCCACAGCGAGGCCATTTGCTGGCATGAAGCTATTGCCTACTAATGACGACCCTGTATGCAAGACAGGGAAAGAGACACAGATGTGTATAACGGACTTTTGGACTCAGAGGGAGAGGGAGAGGGTGGGATGAGTTGGGAGAATGACATTCTAACATGTATACTATCATGTAAGAATTGAATCGCCAGTCTATGTCTGACGCAGGATGCAGCATGCTTGGGGCTGGTGCATGGGGATGACCCACAGAGATGTTATGGGGAGGGAGGTGGGAGGGGGGTTCATGTTTGGGAACGCATGTAAGAATTAAAGATTTTAAAATTTAAAAAATAAAAAACTGAAAAAAAAAAAAGTACCCTACTTCACCCACCTCTGGATTGTGATGGGTTGATGGAGTTCTACTCAGCCTCAAAATCTGAAATCAAGGTGGTGGCTGGACTGAGTTCTCATTTGGAGGTTCTGGGGAAAGATTTGCTTCCAAGCTCACTAAGGTTGTCCACAGCATTCAGTTCCTTTTAGTTATAGGGCTGAGGTCATCTTTCCTTGCTGGCTGGCAGCTATAAGCTGCTTTCAGTTCCCACATTCCTTACTGCATGCCCCTCCCCCGCCCTTCCCTCATACCAGCACTCAGAATTTCTCTCTTGTCAAATCTCATTCATACTTAGATTTTCTCTGACTTTCTCTGTCTCTGACTTTGAGATCCAGATTTAAGGGGCTCATTTGATCAGGTCTGGCCCACCCAAATAATCTCCCTCTTTTAAGGTCAGTTGATTAAGAACCTCAGTTACATCTGCAGAAGCCCTTCATGACAACACCTACAGTAGTGTTTAATTGAATATTTGGTGGAAGGGGTGTACACACTAAGGCCCAGGAATTGTGGGGGCCATTTTAGAATTCTATCTAACAAATTTTAATAATAGAATAAAGTGGGCTATTTCAGTAGATGCATAAAAGCATTTCAGCACCAATTCACAATTAAAATATGTTAAAATAAGAATTGGATTTCAATTCGAAATCTATTGACTATTAAAACATCTCAGAACATGACAGAATAAGAGGAAATTTCCCATATGTGATAAAGTACATCTATTTAAAAAACCCAATAGCTAATGCTCTAATTAATGATGAAAAACCAACCATATTCCTTTCTTTGTCTTTGATTTTTGAAAGGAATATATAATGTGATCATTTCTATAAATGTTACACTAGAGGTTCTAATGATTGCAGGAAAGCAGAAAAGAAGAAAAAAGGAAGTAAAACTATCACCATTTTTAGGGGACTTAATTATGATTATGTATTTAAAAAAAGAAAAAGGAATTTACCAATTTTTAAAAGTATAACATAGCAAGGTCACAAATGACGAAAGTAATACATATGAAATTTATTCTTATAAATAGTAGCAAATAATTGGGAAATGTAGTTTTAAGAGAGCCAATTTATAACAGCATGAAAGAAACATAAAATATCAGTTCAGTTCAGTTTAGTCGCTCAGTCGTGTCTGACTCTTTGCAACCCTATGGACTGCAGCACAGCAGGCCTCCCTGTCCATCACCAACTCCAGGAGTTTACCCAAACTCATGTCCATTGAGTTGGTGATGCCATTTAACCATCTAATCCTCTGTCGTCCCCTTCTCCTTCTAATTGCACATATTAGATCTCTAGAAAATCAGGAAAAACAATATTCTTATCCTCAGAATCTCAGGAGTATGAGTATTACATCTCTGAAAATGTATTTGTTTCATCTGGAACAGCATTTATTAGTTCATTTTTCCAGATACGAATCAATGCTGATATCTTATTGGAGACTATTTTCCTAGTGTCTTAGAGGAAGCCATACACCTGTCATAGTTTTTTACATCTTGGTCTTCATTTACTCTCTTTAAGCATTTTCAGCATAGTACAACCATGAGAAAATGTGTAAATCAGTAAGAATGAGTAAACTAGTAATACGAAAGTTCAGACAGACAGGGGACAAATTTAGATCTAGACAGACCATAACTCATTCCCAACTTTTCTATCCACAAATTGAGCTCTGCTGACACTAGTCTCTGGGCACCAGGAGAGGGCTCTAGGCCATGACAAAACTTAACTTCATGGAACTTTATAGACCAGAATTATGCAGCCTGAGTTACTATGCTTAAGCAGACAAAAGATAGCGCTTGAGTCCACTGATAGCAGGCATTCACCCTCCAAGGCGGCCATCCATGAATTCTACAAGGTAAGAATGGTAATAGGCTGATAGAACTTAACCCTGACTTCTGAACATCTTATACAGTGGTGTGTCGTCATGAACTATCAACAGCTGATCCTTGTAGAAATAGTTGTTTTCTCTGCTATTGCCTCAAGTATTATTCATGACATGACAAAGAGAGCCATGGGGGAAAATTAGTCTATAGCTACAAAAAATTAATGTCTTTCTTGATGATGTCAGTCCTGCCAAGGCATGTGTGTGTGTGTGTGTGTGTGTGTGTGTGTGTGTGTATGTGTGTTCATTCAATATCCTGACAGCTGGGAACCTATTTCTTCCCTAGCATGTATATTAAAGTTGACATGACCTTCAAGGTAGGAATTTTTCTAATATACTTGTGGCCTTTGAATTGCTCCCAAGATTAAAAAAAATAGAGAATGACCTGACCCTAAACTTGTACTTCAAGTTGTTTTGGTATTTTTTGTTATTGTTTGTTTGCTTTTCACTTACAGAATTGATGTTCTTTATGATTAAACAAATAGTTTGTATTTTGGAAATAATTAAAATCATGGGAAAAATCACTATTCACTACACAGAAAAAAATTCCAGGGATGCCACATTCTGCATATTGAAACATAACAGAATACCTTTAAAGATTGGGCTAACATGCATAAAGATACGAATTAATACTGTACATGGCAAGATTATCCTAAATTGAGGATAGGAAGAATAAGTTAATTAAACTTTATTAAGCATCTACTGAGTTCCAGGAATTGTGATAAAATTTCCCATTATATTTTAATAAGGTGTTTTATCTGCAATTGCAACACATTTATAAATGTGGTTATTAACAAATCTAAATGTTTTGTTCAAAGTAATGGATTTCTTGTACAGCCAGTTTTGCCCCAACATCTTTAGGGGAAAGACTCTGATATGTATTGTGAAAAGTAAGTAATTATCAAAAGAAAAGATACAGGAAAACCTGCTGGGTAGAAGGGGCTTTTGAGACTTTGGGAGAAGGAGAGAAGACTTAAATCTCTTTTTTTAATTTGGTAAAGAATGCATTTTTTTAAACAAATATTTACTGACCAGTTACTCTGCACTCAGCTCCATTTTAGGGCTGCAGGTATAGCAGTGAATAAGACAATGTATAGGATTTCAGTTGGTCCTAATCTCTGAAGAAGAACATAGAAGGATCTGGAGTAGAAAACCTAACTGAAGCTAAAAACAAGTGCTCATTTAGCTAAAATACAACCTGTCACATATATAAGGAACCTGCCATTAATATACTGCAGTAATTTCATTGACTAACGAGAATGAGAGAAGAGATGGGATCAACTCATGCAGAAAGGAAAAATCCAAGACACAAATTCTCATATGGACTGAGTTCTATGCCTTTGAATAAGTCACTTCATTGTGCTAAACTTCTTTTTCATGTGTAATGTGGGAAAAATAATATTAACTCATTTACCTCCCTAATAAGAGCACCTTGAGACTTAGTATACAGTTCTGGATTCAGTGGAATAAAATAATAATGATGATCAGAAAGGTTATGAGACCCAGAAGTCAGAGTTACTCACAAAACAGCTGTATTTAGCCAAGTTCAATAATTGCATATTCCCCAAACATAAACATATATGTTTGGGAAAGATCCTATGCCTTTATATAACAATAAATGGAAACCTGTGATATAAAATATTGCTTCAAGAAGAACTGCTGTTATTTATTTATGTGTAGAAATTATTTTAAATATATTTCAAAGAAAATGTATGGTTTTGAAAATCTATGTCATTTCCATGTAAGCAAGGAAAGTATAATTGTGAATAACTATACAGTGAATTAAATCATTAAGCTATTTTAAAAATATGACTCTTCTCAAGATGACTGTGGAATTATTGAGAGACTTAAATAAGGGTATATTACGCTATTCAATCTGCTTAATATCATTCCATAGAGACCTTCTTTTTGCTTTGTGATAAGCAGAGAGACCTTCTCTTTGTCTTTAAACACAAGCATCAAAATATTAGCTATATTTTATTGCCTTGAAACTGTTCTCTAGAATTACTTCACTTAACAAATGTCTTAAATTGAGGGCCACAGCTTCTTGCTGAATGTTGGCTAGAGACTTGTCCACAGCTTCTTGCCACACGAGTCTGCTAACATATCAGTTTACTTCTTCCAAACCAGCAAAGGAGAAAGCATTTAGGACAAGTTAATTTTACTAGCAATTCAGAGTCCTCGATAATGTTACATGATGTACAAAGGAAAACATCAGTTTTGCCTTATCTGTGATGGAATGACAGATGGGTAGAAAAATGCAATTCCATTTTGAACATAATAAACAAATCCCCAAACTAATTTTGCACATTAATATGCACATATATATATGATAATCAAATTAGATGTTGCCAATACATAATTATTAGACTTAAGCTAAAATCTTATTTTATCCCATGCATGAAGCTAAACCACTATGTGTAAATTATTTATTATATAATTAAAAGAAGTTTCCATATAAAATTCATGTTAATTTTTACAAATCTTATTTTAATAGCTAAGTATAAAGTGCTTATATGTAATGTTTAGTAATATTAGTACAAGTTATACAAATTGGAATATAAATAAAAATGTGCATATGTACAACTTATTATATGATAAAGAACATGTGAATGACAGTCCCAATGTCAAATGTTTGAATACCTTGGCCTCACATTTTAACTTAAAACAGAAATATGGAGGCTTTTGTTTGCAATAAAAAAATAAGTTAGTTATGTGTCTGTGTTTGTTGTATGCGACAGAATACGTATTCATAGCATAAATCAAATTTCTCCCTTATCTACTAATGTAGATATATTGTTTATACTCATACATTTTTCTAGTTATAAATTGGAGAAACACATTAACCATAATTATTATGTTCTTATAACTAGCAATCCTTCCCCCTCTTTTATCTCCTACCAGTAAATTTCTTACCTTTCAAGAGGAGAAAATTTTGAAAATTTTTAGTCTCCTAAATTGTTTAAATATGATTATAGATCTTTTTGATTTATGATAGAGTTATATCCTGAAAAACTCATTGCAAGTTGAAAATATCAGAAGCCAAAAATGTATCTAATATGCCTAACTCATCAAACACCATAGCTTAGCCTAGCCTATCTTAAATGTACATTTACATTAGCGTACAAGTCAGGCAAAATCATCTAACACAAAGCCCATTTTATGATAAAGTATCAAATATCTGGCTACTGCACTAAAAGTGAAAACAGAATGGTGGTAAGGGGACAGAAGTGTTGTAAATGTATCTGTTGCTTACCCCTCATCTCACATAGCTGACTGGCAGCTGTGGCTCACTGCCACTGCCCAGCATGGGGAGAAAGTATCCTACCTCACATGGTTAGCCCAGGAAAAGATCAAAATTCAAAACTCAAAGTACAGTTTCTACCTACAGCATATAGCTTTTGAAACATCATAAAGTCAAAAAAATCTTAAGTCGAACTATCCTAAATTGGGGACCCTCTGCAGTAGGATGACTACTATCACATTTAATGGTAGAGTTCACCTTATGTATTTACTATGATAATTTGCAAGTTCACTAGACAGCCCATTCAAGTAATTATTAGGAAAAAAGTAACAGTGCCCCTTGAGATATAATGCAAGACAAAATAAGAGTTTTTTCTGGATTGAAGAAGGGACAACTCTTACCTCCTTCTTCCTAACTGACTGTAACTTTTGTTAGAAAATAGAACAAAGGGGAGTTAAAACTTGATGAATGGAAACCAAAATATAGAGGTCATCATATATTTTATAAAAATAAGTGTAAGTTTCAAACAATGAATAATCATGCATTATGACAACTGATTCAAGACAAGGGAAACAAATGATAACTGAAAAAAGCATATACACTTATCAAGTACTAACTATACTTTAAAGAGTATGTTTCCATGGATTGTGATGTAAACATGATTCACAAGACTGTTTTTCTTGACTCACTTATTTTTAAACACATTTTTTTTTTACTATTTTTCCTTCTAAATAAGAAACCTTACTCTAGATTTCACTAAAATGTCATACTTTTGGTGATATATCTCACATACTGTTTACTCCTGAAATATATATAGTGTTTTCAGAGGCAGTTTCTTTAGCTAAACAAAAAAAGAGTAAAATCTTACAAAATTTTCAAGGTCTAAAATTTATGAAGGAGGGTAATAAAACCATATGCAAGCTTATAGAGAATAACATTTTATAAAAATTAGAAATTAAATATATTCAAGCATTATACTTTGAAAACCACTTTAATTTCTGTTATACTTAGAATAGATAAATTAAGGTCCATGGGATAAAAAAAATGGCCCACTGTATGTTCTTGGAAATGCAGTATTTTTGTAACATAGCTATGCTCTTCATTTCTGTATTATCTGTGGTTGCTCTTATCCTGTAACTGCAGAGTTGAATAGTTGTGACAGAGACCATTTGACCTGCAAAGCCTAACACTGTTGGATAGGCTACAACAAAACAATGTGCTGATTCCTGTTTTAGACACTTATCACTTGACTTTTATGTTGCTGAATTCAAATGGATTGTAAATACAATACAACAAATTCTGGTATAACATCCACAGAATTTTGGATTTATATTTTGCTGATGTTCTGCAATTTTCTCTACTTTTTCTAGTATTTTCAAAGAAATTCAAAATATTGATTCGACTAATCTCAAAATCACTCAAGTCCTCTGTGTGTGTTTGTGTATATATATGGTGGCGGTGCTGTTTTCACTAAGTTGTGTCCGACTCTTGTGACCCCCTGGACTGTAATCTACCAGGCTCCTGTGTCCAGGGGATTTCCCAGGCAAGCATACTGGAGTGGGTTGCCATTTCCTTCTCAAGGGGATTGTCCCAACCTAGGGATTGAACCCAAATTAAATTTTTTATTGAATATATATTTTATAGTGAATATATCTGCAATCTGCATTGCAGGCAGATTCTTTACTGACTGAGCCACCAGGGAATCCCATTTCATATATGGAGAAGGCAATGGCACCCCACTCCAGTACTCTTGCCTGGAAAATCCCATGGATGGAGGAGCCTCGTAGGTTGCAGTCCATGGGGTCGCTAAGTCAGACATGACAGAGTGACTTCACTTTCACCTTTCACTTTCATGCATTGGAGAAGGAAATGGCAACCCACTCCAGTGTTCTTGCCTGGAGAATCCCAGGGATGGGTGAGCCTGGTGGGCTGCCGTCTACAGGGTCGCACAGAGTTGGACACAACTGAAGTGACTTAGCAATAGCAATATATATATATATATGTATATGTATATGTATATGTATATATTATGCATACATGTGTATATACACGTCTGAATAGTTCAGCTCCATCTCTGTGAAATATGCTTTTAATATTAAGCGAAAAGGCAGTTAATTTCTTTAACATTTAATTAGGCAGATACCTAAGTTATATAATGGCCGGTGTTGCTTTGAAAAACTCCCTCTCTTCTGTAGTACAGTTATTCTTTATTTATATTCGAATCATAATCTAAAGCTCATCATTCTAGTTTGGCATTCCCCTAAAGACAAGTCTCCTCAATGTGTCTTTATAGGGATTTTGCTTCCAGGATTAAATTTGAATCCCAAACAGAGCATGTGTGATGTAAAAACAATGTTATGTTTAAACATATTACAATTTTAAATATAAAATAATCAGCTATTAATATATATTTAATGAATGTATTTATAAATAATATTAATGTATACATTTAAAAGTAATGCAAGCTATAAATTAGAAGGGTTATTTTGTTGTTTCTAAAGTCCACTTTTGGGGCTGCCTAAGTTTCTTAGGCCTCCAGTAAACTTTGAAAATTTTCTTTCAAATCTGTGGAAAGCAAAGAGACGAAAAGGAAGCTCCATACCAGCTTATGGGAATGTACTTCTCTGATAATATAATCAGAGCAAATCTATAGACTCTTTCCCTTAATAATTTAAGAGCATTTTAAAATAGGTGTGAAAATATACCTGGAAGAACACAGCCTAAATAGACAAGGATTTAGTACTCAAAACAACATATAAAGTACTACCTGAGAATATTGTTGCAAGTGTTCATCTAACTTTAAGGATGTCCATAAATAAATCTAGAATGGTAACACATCAGAATCATTTTCACGACTTTCAGAGCTAACAGTCATATACTCATGTCATTCGGTCATCAATTCTCATGTTTCTAACATCAGTGCCGCAGTCTCTGAGGAAGAAGTAAGAAGAAGCATTTCTTCTATTCAAGGGCTTTGCCTCCTAATTAAGAGATAAATCTAAATGAGCATTTGCACAAAACCCCAAAGCATTAGCAAGAAATTTCTTAAATAGCCTTTTAGAGAAATATGCCATGGCAATGGTTTTAAAATATTTTCCTACTATAACCTAAATATGTTTTTTTTTTTTATACCCAGGCATACATACACAGACACACAGTCACTCAAATGTCAAGAAACATCTATTTTTAGCTCTAGCAATACACTCTGTTCTGTTCAAGTTGATATCATTTTTGGTACAATTATCAAAAACCTTAAGCTGATAACATGAGTTGTCAGTGGGTCATAACCTGCTGTTTGAAGAACAGTGCACTGAGATTTTATTAAGGACCTAAATATTTTCAGATAAAGAATTGGCCAATAGGGTATAAAAGAAACATAACTGAGCTCAAAGCTGCAAGATCTTGATGAGCCTTGCAGTTCTGCAATGTACTGATTTTATGAGCTATTTTAAGTCAATCAACTTTGGAACCTTAGTTTCTCATCTGTAAAAACAAAATAAAGTTTTGCCTATTCCACTGAATATAGAATTTTGGAAATAAACAATGATAACAGATATGGAAGCATTTTGTCAACTGTAATATAACAAAATTTTCATTTTATTTTGAATGTTTAAGAACTAGGAATAAACCAGATCACAATATTCAGTTTTTAGAGACTTGAAGGTAGTCTTAAAAGAATTTTAACTTCTCAATTTTTATCATTAAAGGAGATATTCTGAAGCAACTAGAGGAAAGCACTGGTTTCTTCAGTGAATACATGTGAGAGTGTAGAAGTGTGGAACAGAAGCAGGGGCCATGTTGTCATCAGAGGGGCAGTAAATTTCCCATCTCTAGTAGTGTTAGGGCTGCCATAACAAAGTTCTACAGACTGAGAAGCCTGAACAGCAGGTTGTTTTTTTTTTCTTTTTGCAGTTCTGGACCCCAGAAGCCTGAGATCAAGGTGTTAGGCATGGTTGGTTCCCTCCATGCTCTTCCTCATTGACTTGTAAATAGCTGTCTTCACCCTGTGTCTTCACATGGTTTTTCCCGTGTGTGTGTGTGTGTGTGTGTGTGTGTGTGTTTCCTAATCTCCCTTTTTATAAGGACATGAGTAATACTGGATTAGGACTCATCTTAATGACCTTATTTTAACTTTACTACCTCTTAAGGCCATATTTCCAAATATACTAAAATTCTGAGTTATTGGTGGTTAAGACTTCAACATATGAACTTAGGAGAACACAACTTAGCCTGTAACACCATTTACTTTCTCTTTTGTTACTATTACTTATACTTTGTCATTTAATACCAAGGAAAACATGCTATTTATTTATGCATAATGCTTTGTGTACAACTGAACATCTCATTCATTTTTTCAAGGGTTAAAAATGTAATTATTTCTGTATTAGAATAATGGTCATATCTCATTTATAATTTATTATACTATTTAATATTGACTGGTTTGCCTTGGAAATAAACAGAGGTCATTCTGTTGTTTTTGAGATTGCATCCAAGTACTGCACTTCAGAATCTTTTGCTGACCATGATGGCTACTCCATTTCTTCTGAGGGATTCCTGCCCACAGTAGTAGATAAATGGTCATCTGAGTTAAATTCACCCATTCCAGTCTATTTTAGTTCACTGATTCCTAGAATGTCAATGGTCACTCTTGCCATCGCCTGTTTGACCACTTCCAATTTGCCTTGATTTATGGTCCTAACATTCCAGGTTCCTACGCAATATTGCTCTTTACAGCATCGGACCTTGCTTCTATCGCCAGTCACATCCACAGCTGGGTATTGTTTTTGCTTTGGCTCCATTCCTTCATTCTTTCTGGAGTCATTTCTCCACTGATCTCCAGTAGCATATTGGGCACCTACTGACCTGAGGAGTTCCTCTTTCAGTATCCTATCATTTTGCCTTTTCATACTGTTCATGGGGTTCTCAAGGCAAGAATACTGAAGTGGTTTGCCATTCCCTTCTCCAGTGGACCACATTCTGTCAGACCTCTCCACCATGAACTGCCCAAAGTACATCATGAGAAATGCTGGGCTGAAAGAAGCACAAGCTGGAATCAAGATTGCCGGGAGAAATATCAATAACCTCAGATATGCAGATGACACCACCCTTATGGCAGAAATTGAAGAGGAACTAAAGAGCCTCTTGATGAAAGTGAAAGAGGAGAGTGAAAATGTTGACCTAAAGCTCAACATTCAGAAAACGAAGATCATGGCATCTGGTCCCATTATTTCATGAGAAATAGATGCAGAAGCAGTGGAAACAGTGTCAGACTTTATTTTTGGGGGCTCCAGAATCACTGCAGATGGTGACTGCAGCCATGAAATTAAAAGACACTTACTCCTTGGAAGGAAAGCTATGACCAACACAGATAGCATATTCAAAAGCAGAGACATTACTTTGCCAGCAAAGGTCTGTCTAGTCAAGGCTATGGTTTTTCCAGTAGTCATGTGTGGATGTGAGAGTTGGACTGTGAAGAAAGCTGAGTGCCGAAGAATTGATGCTTTTGAACTGTGGTGTTGGAGAAAACTCTTGTGAGTCCCTTGGACTGCAAGGAGATACAATCAGTCCGTTCTAAAGGAAATCAACCCTGGGTGTTCTTTGGAAGGACTGATGCTAAAGCTGAAACTCCAGTACTTTGGATACCTCATGCGAAGAGCTGACTCATTGGAAAAGACTCTGATGCTGGGAGGGATTGGGGACAGGAGGAAAGGGGGATGACAGAGGATGAGATGGCTGGATGGCATCACTGACTCGATGGACGCGAGTTTGAGTGAACTCCGGGAGTTGATGATGGACAGGGAGGCCTGGCGTGCTGCAATTCATGGGGTCGCAAAGAGTCAGACACAACTGAGCAACTGAACTGACTAACTGACTATTTAATAAATAAAACTAATTATTTAACAAAAATAATTTTTTAATGCTTCCTCTTAACAAAAGAAAACATATTTTTTAAAAGGCACAGCAACTTGATTAGTTCCCAATCTTAAGATGGAGGCAGTAATTGTTTCTTTGGAGATAGAGATTTTTTTAAAGGAAATTAACATATTCAAAAAGTCAAATGAGGATCTGAGATAAAATATTAATATATTCACATATTTAGAAGTAAATGAAAGATTTCAAATGCTAGTAAATTTTGTTTCAAGTTACTTAGTTCCCCAGCTAAGTAAGTAAAAACATTTGTTTTCTTTTTTGAAACATCCTAAGACTAATAAAAATTCATTTTAATTAGAAAGAATACATTGCTGCATTTTCAGCTACAGACACAAATGCATTCCCACAGTTTGAGACCATATAAAATTGTTATTTTCTTATTTATAATTTGCATATTTATAGTAATACAAAACTGCTTTCTTGAGTGCTGCTGGCTTCTCTGCTGCCTCACAGCGGCCACTGGGATTCACCTGAGCTGCACATCAGCTTGTGTGGCCATCCATAACGGTAGCTGGGCTGGCGTGGTTGCAAGTGATGCAGGCGACAGAGTTACTCCAGCTGTTGTTGCTTACTCAAAATATGAAGAGGTTGTTGGACTGGCAGCAAAACAAAGTAGAATAAGGAATATTTCAAACTCAGTAATGAAAGTCAAGCAGATCCTTGGCAGAAATTACACAGTGTTTCCAGGTCTCAGCCTTGGAAGCATCCTGCTTTTTGTGAAGAAGCCAGTCTCCTTGTTACCAAGCCAGTAAGGCCCTTTGTAGCCCTTGGCCCAGTCCCCATCCTAAGTGATCTCCCAAAGTTGGGCTTTTCTCAGCCCTGGCGTCCTGCCTCTTTGCAACCTACTTACAGGTAGCTCCGCCTAACTTACTGCCACAATTATCTTTACACTGTTCCTGTAACTTGCATTCCCCTGTGGCCTTCCAGCCAGAAATGCAGTCCTCAGACCTGGCTTCTCAGCAATTAGCACCAGAGAGGGAAGAAGTGGCTGGCTTGTGGAGATAGACTGGAGCACCCAGAAATTCCTCACACCTTCAGCTCTGCACTCTCCTGCCCGGGAGCCTCCTCCAGCTAGCCTCTCTTCCCAGCCTGCCATGGCGACTTCCAATAGACATGCAGGCATCTGGTGGTACAGACAGGAGATATGGAGGCTTCTCTCCACACTAGGCAAGGCGGAGTACGTTCAGCGCCTGCAGACCGTGCATCACAACACAGATGTCTCTCAGGCCGTGTCCAAGTGGATGTAGCAGGAAGACTTCTGCCACACCATGCTGCAGTGCAGCTGCAAGTTCAAAGTCAGTTCAGTTCAGTTGCTCAGTCTTGTCCGACTCTTGGTGACCCCATTAACTGCAACATACCAGGCTTCCCTGTCCATCACCAACTCCTGGAGCTTACTCAAATTCATGTCCATTAAGTCGGTGATGCTATCCAACCGCCTCATCCTCTATTGTCCCTTTCTCCTTCTGCCTTCAATCTTCCCAGCATCAGGGTCTTTTCAAATGAGTCAAGTCTTCGCATCAGGTGGCCAAAGTATTGGAGATTCAGCTTTGGCATCAGTTCTTCCAATGAATATTTAGGACTGATTTCCTTTTTGATGGACTAGTTGGATGGCCTTGCAGTCCAAGGAACTCTCAAGAGTCTTCTCCAACACCACAGTTCGAAAGCATCAATTCTTTGGCACTCAGCTTTCTTTATAGTCCAACTCTCATATCCATACTTGACTACTGGGAAAACCATAGCTTTGACTAGATGGACCTTTGTTGGCAAAGTAATATCTTTGCTTTTTAATATGCTGTCTAGGTTGGTCAAAGATTTTCTTCCAAAGAGTGAGAGTCTTTTAATTTCATGGCTGCAGTCACCATTTGCAGTGATTTTGGAGCCCCCCAAAATAAAATCTGTCACTGTTTCCATTATTTTCCCATCTATTTGCCATAAAGTGATGAGACCAAATGCTGTGATCTTAGTTTTCTGAATGTTGAGTTTTAAGCCAACTTTTTCTCCCTCTTCTTTCACTTTCATCAAGAGGCTTTTTAGTTCTTTGCTTTCTGCCATAAGGGTGCTATCATCTGCATATCTAAGACTATTGATATTTCTCCTGGAAATCTTGATTCCAGCTGGTGCTTCATTCAGCCAAGCATTTCTCATGATGTACTCTGCATATGAGTTAAATATGCAGGGTGACAATATACAGCCTTGACATCCTCCTTTCCTTATTTGGAACCAGTGTGTTGCTCCATGTCCAGTTTTAATTGTTGCTTGACCTGCATACAGATTTCTCAGTAGGCAAGTCAGGTGGTCTGGTATTCCCATCTCTTGAAGAATTTTCCACAGTTTGTTGTGATCCACACAGTCAAAGGCTCTGGCATAGTCAATAAAGTAGAAGTAGATGTTTTTCTGGAATTCTCTTGCTTTTCCAATGATCCAGCAGATGTTGTAAATCTGATCTCTTGTTCCTTTGCCTTTCCTAAATCCACCTTGAGCACCTGGAAGTTCACGGTTCATGTACTGTTGTAGCTTGTAGTGGAGAATTTGAGCTTTACTTTGCTAGTGTGAGATGAGTGTAATTGTGTGGTAGTTTGAACATTCTTTGTTATTGCCATTCTTTGGGATTGGAATGAAAACTGACCTTTTCCAGTCCTGTGGCCACTGCTAAGTTTTCCACATTTGCTGGCATATTGAGTGCAACACTTTCACAGTATCTATTAGGGTTTGAAATAGCTCAACTGGAATTCCATCATCTCCACTAGCTTTGTTCATAGTGATGCTTCCTAGGGCCCACTTGTCTTTGTATTCCAGGATGTCTGGCTCTAGTCCAGTGATCCCACCATCATGGTTATCTGGGTCATGATGACCTTTTTTTTCGTATAGCTCTTCTGTGTATTCTTACCACCTCTTCTTAATATCTTCTGCTTCTATTAGGTCTGTTCCATTTCTCTCCTTTATTGTGCCCATTTTTCCGTGAAATATTATCTTGGTATCTCTACTTTTCTTGAAGAGATCTCTAGTCTTTCCCATTCTATTGTTTTCCTCTATTTCTTTGCATTGATCACTGAGGAACGCTTTCTTATCCCCTTGCTATTCAAAGTCCTGAAGAACTTATATTTAAAACTTATGTGGCCCACACAAGTATGGGTAACTCACCACACTGTCCCTTTTATGATGTGTTGAATCAGCTTCTCTGAAATCAGATAGTGACAGATCCAGACAAGTTAATGGAGGACGCTGCTTGGGCCAAGAACAGTGACCTGAATTTAGCATCCCCTGACACCACGGGGGAGGAGGGAACCAGCATTCTGGGAGCAAAAAGGACTCAGGGAGCAGAGCATCAGCCTATTTTGAAAACAGTGAAGCAATCAGATGAGGATTGTCATCTGAGGGTCAGTGACCAGATGCCAGAAACCAGTGACCTAGAGGACTCCAGGGATAACTCCTTGGGTGCAGGGTGCTCTCAAGGGACCCCCAGCTACAGCGGCTCCCACCACCTTTACAGTGGTGTAGCTGCCCCTTGTCAGAGCAGCCCTGTGACCAGACTGGCTCTGTCTGATGAGCCCATCTCCTGCTCCAGCTCCAGCTGAAACACTCATGAGTTGGCCTCCAGACAGCAGCCTCCAGCCTCCTCCTCCAGGGCTCCTTTTGTTTCTGGTGAGGATAGGCCTTTGACCAGTGAGCCCCCTCCCAAGTGGCCCCAGTGAAGAAGGTGGTCAGTGGCCAGGACTATTGCAGCTGAGCTGGCAGAAAACAGGAGGTTGACATGAGAATTTTCAAAGCAGGAGCAATAAAAATTGGACCAGCTGATTGCCATTGGCAAGGAGGCCAGCAGTCAGCAGGACATTGCCAGTGAGCTCCTAAAGGGTGCAGTGGTCGTGGTCAGATGTTTGGCCACAGCAGTGGAAGAGGCAACCGGGGCTTTCCAGCTGGGACTTGAAAAGTTGCTTCAGAGGTTAATTTCAAACACCAAAAGTTAGGAGCCGATCATGCGAGGGTGTATTTCCTACACTGGCAGAGTCTGGGTCCAACCAACGCCTCCTGATACCCTGGCTCCTTTTCTGTGTCCTCAGACAAAACAGAGTGGATGGACAGTTAATGTGTGGAGTGGTAGGAACCTGTGTGCTAGTGGCTGCTCCCAGGCATCCCCACTAGTGGAAAGACCTTTTAGAAATGCAAGGGGTGGCCCAGTAGAAGAAGGATGCAGCCAAGTGCACAGAGCTAGCTAGCCCTGGCTTTGTCACTGATAGGAGACACTTTAGTTTACCTCTCTACATCAGCTTTCTCAGCTGCTAAACCTGCTTACCTCACAGGTTGTTGTGAGGATCAGATGGCTGAAACAGATATGAAAGGGTTTAAAAGCACTATACGCATGTAAGTTATTAAAGCATATGACTTTGGCCGAGAGAAGGCTGGTGTGTGGCACAATAGTTGACAAGACACAGAATTAGGGTTGTATACCGTGACCTCATTGCTTAAATCTCTACTAGTTTAACTGGACTGCTTCCTGGAATTTACAATCTTCATTTCTTAAAATCTCTCTGTAGTTCATTAGGCTAATGTAGACACAACATGTATTGGTCCCTTTTTGTGTTTGCTGTATCTGTGACACACCTACAGCAACCACTTAATAATCAAACCATCTTTCCCTCCATTTTACTTGTCCTTAGTCACTTATCTCTATGGATATAACTTAGAACTGATAGGAAGCCACAATCATGTGTTTTGGTTCATGTTGATAATCTTTGATATAATGAGAAACCCTCTGAGCCATCAGGGAAGTCTCCAGTGTAAAATACTACCTATAAGTAAATTCTTTGCATTCCATGTTTTGGTTTTTTTATGTTCATAATTATATAACTTTAGGTTTGGTTTGTCATTTGGACATCATGGAAACAATTTGGATTATATCAGCTTCCCAAATACTTTAAGCTAAACAAACAAACAAACATAACCCTTTCCTCCTAGTGAATATCACAACATCCATGTAACAAGATTGATCCAATGGGATTTCCACCAACCATCCTGGAAATAGTGAAAAATCATATTCCTTTACATTAAAAAGCAGTACGTGCTAAGGAAAAAGTGTTGCAGATACTGGGGATTTTTAAAACATTCTCAACCCAACGACAGATTCAATTTTCTTGGAGAAAGGGAAGACCAGTGAGATTAAACTAGGATCATTTGAAAAACACTGCCATCTTCTGACTATCCAGATAGGTCATTGTATAGAGATGTATAGAACACCTTTGCCCAGAAATCCATGGAAGGAGGTGGAGGAGGATCCATCATGCAAAAATCTGGATCCTTCTCCTGTCAAGCCAACTAGTTCGGAAGCCTATCTCCAACTCTCTATTAAGGATGAAAAAAATCTCTAATATTAAGCTATATATGTTAGGAAAAAAATGTCATTGTGGATAATGTATAATAATGAGAATTTCACCATGCTCAGATTGAAATCATTTAACAAATATTTATATATTTACTCATTCAACTTTTTTGGGTGCACTATATTTTGCAAGTAGCACCTTTGGAGTGGAAATGCAACATGAATGGAGCAGATGTGACTCTGTTCCCATACAGTCTTTTATTCCACTAGGGAGAGGCACACAGTAAATGATAAAAACAAAGCACCAAAAATGCAAATTCTAGTGTTTCTCACATAAATAGTGGAGATCTGCTAGTTTCCTAGTTTACGTAGAATGGTCAGAGAAGTCTTTTATGAATAGGGTGACTCATAATTTTGACCAGTAATTTATCTTTCCAACCACATCACATTTCAAAGTGACAGGTTTCACATCAGTAATTACACCAGGACTACAGATATAAATCAGGGTTTTTGTAGGTAGATCAGAATGTCACCCTATCTTTGAGCCTCGTTTCGTTTAAGTGTAGATCAGAAGGAAGAAAAGAAGTCAAGAGTGTGGAAAAGCAGGGACAAGAATGTCCACAGTGGTGGAGCAGCACCAGAAGTAGGGAGGCCATTTTCCTTGTGTTGTGTTAGTCGTTCCCATGTCCAACTCTTTGCAGCCCCAAGGACTGTAGCTTGCCAGGCTCCACTGGTAATGGAATTCCCCAGTCAAGAATACTGGAGTGGGTTGCCATTTCCTTCTCCAGGGGATCTTCCTGACCCAAGGATCGAACCCAGGCCTCCCGCATTGGCAGGTAGATTTTTTACTGTCTGGGCCACCAGGGAAGCCTGGAACTTTCCCTGTTCAGTGTGTAATTACCTAGAGCAAAGTTGGCAAATGATGACCCTCAGGCTAACTCTCATTTATGCTTTTTAGATGGTTTTATTAGGACACAGACGCGCATGTTTGTTTACTACTTTCTATGGTTCTTTGACCAGAGAAGGCAATGGCACCCCACTCCAGTACTCTTGCCTGGAAAATCCCATGGACAGAGGAGCCTGGTAGGTGCAGTCCATGGGGTCACTAAGAGACGGACACGACTGAGCGATTTCACTTTCACTTTTCACTTCCATGCATTGGAGAAGGAAATGGCAACCCACTCCAGTGTTCTTGCCTGGAGAATCCCTGGTGGGCTGCCGTCTCTGGGGTCACACAGAGTCGGACATGACTGAAGCAACTTAGCAGCGGCAGCAGTATGTTTCTTTGACATTACAAAGCAGAGAAATGCCAATAGAAAAGACTAGCATACCTGAATCTGTCTGCAGATGTTAGATGTTGTTGCCATCATCCTCTACTACATCCCACAAAGAAACCACAATGAATCGAGTTTAGTGACCTAAGCTTAGTGATCTGAGCTCACTTAGGAGGTACCTAGCATGCCACAGTCCCTGAACAGTGATTCAGACAGCTCAGAATCATTGCCAAGGGGACAGCCTTTCGCCTTCTCTGAAGCCCATTCCCCCTTCCTACCCCCAGAGACATTTTATACTCCTCCAGATGACTGCCAGGTCCCAGGGGTGCCTTGCAGCCAAATTATCTCACCATTGAATTGATTCATTTTTTCCAGATGCTAGATCTCTTCAGAATTTGGAGTATTTTCTCAGTCCTGCATCTGCTGGTCAACAGAAGAACTCCTGTACTCTACCCAACTCCTCAACACTACCTGGACAAATTTTACTTCCTATTTTCAATAAATGTAAGATACCATTAAAAAAGACTACTTGAGTAGTTGCAACAGAGACTATATGACTTGCAAAACTTAAAATCATTAGCTATTTGGCCATTTACAGAAAAGTTTGCTAATTACTGATCTAGGGAAAGATTAGCATGAAATGCAGTTAGAGAGGTAGGTGCCCTGCTCTTAAGATACAAATATCTTAGCGTGCTCAAAGCAATCATTATTGCACTGTTCTTATTTGAATATCCATAATTATAGAACAATAGAAGCAGAGGGTACCACCAGGAACAAATCTGCCATCATTACATAAATGGATTATGCAGGTTGGTAGGACACGTTCCACATCATCCACCATTTGTTTTTTCCATCAGTAATTTCCTTAGATTAAATAGAAACTTTTTCAAATAGACCCATACTTATTTCAGCTAAACAATAAAGTACATCTTGATAGCTTACAAAGTCCTCAGCTATAGAATATATAAAAGAAAAACAATACATGAATAATTTCTACCCATTTATAATCTGTTGGCAGGATAGAAAAAATAAAGAATGATACATGAAAAGAAAAAGAAGAGGAATATAGAGACTCCATGTAATTATGCACTAATATAAACCCCATCTTATGAAGAATGAAGCTTAATTTATAAATCATGACTCTGAGCTACCAAAGTCATGGGACTTTGATAATGTACACAGGAAATGACATAATGTAATACAATCAAATACTCTTACATTTAAGAGTATTTTTTTCCTTAATTTTTCCTTAATTTTTCTTCCTTGACTCAAAAAAAGGGGAGGAGGGGGTAAAGTAACACAAAAGAAGAAAATGCAGTAAATATTAGAAACATGATTTTACCTAAAGGTTATTTCTTTTGAAAAGTCAAGTGGGGAAAAGGTCAGATACTCAATTCTGGATATAAACTTTGAAAGCTTTTAGCTGCAAACATTAAGCATTTTCTGCAATTACTATCTAGAGAACTTATCACTGAAGGAGATCACAGTTGTGATAGATCAGTATGAAGTAATGATCACATAGAGCCCACAATTGAGAATGAATAGAGCAGGCCAGGGGTGAGTATCTTTGAGCCCTACTAAGCAAAAGTCCAGATAATCACAATGGTGTGATCACCAACCTAGAGCCAGCCGTTCTGGAATGCGAAGTCAAGTGGGCCTTAGGAAGCATCCCTATGAGCAAAGCTAGTGGAGGTGATGGAATTCCCATTGAGCTATTTCAAATCCAAAAGATGATGCTGTGAAAGTGTTGCACTCAATATACCAGCAAATTTGGAAAACTCAGCAGTGGCCACAGGACTGGAAAATGTCAGTTTTCATTCCAATCCCAAAGAAAGGCAACGCCAAAGAATACTCAAACTACTAGACATTTGCACTTGTCTCACATGCTAGTAAAGTAATGCTAAAAATTCTCTAAGCTAGGCTTCAATAGTACATGAATCGTGAACTTCCAGAAGTTCAAGGTAGATTTAGAAAAGGCAGAGGAACCAGAGATCAAATTGCCAACATCTGCTGGATCATCAAAACAGCAAGAGAGTTCCAGAAAAATATCTACTTCTGCTTTATTGACTATGCCAAAGTCTTGGACTGTGTGGATCATCACAAACTCTGGAAAATTCTTCAAGAGGGGGGAATACCAGACCAACTGAACTGCCTCCTGAGAAATCTGTATGCAGGTCAGGAAGCAACAGTTAGAACTGGACATGGAACATCTCATTCCAAATAGCAAAAGGAGTGCATCAAGGCTGCATATTGTCACCCTGCTTATTTAACCTATATGCAGAGTACATCATGAGAAATGTTGGACTGGATGAAGCACAAGCTGAAATCAAGATTGCCAGGAGAAATATCAATAATGGCAGAGACGCAGATGACACCACCCTTATGGCAGAAAGTGATGAAGAACTAAAAAGCCTCTTGATGAAAGTGAAAGAGGAGAGTGAAAAAGTTGGCTTAAAGCTCAACATTCAGAAAATTAACATCATGGCATCTGGTTCCATCATTTCATGGGAAATATATGGGGAAATAGTGGCAGACTTTGTTTTCTGGGCTCCAAAACCACTGCAGATGGTGACTGCAGCCGTGACATTAAAGGACTCTCACTCTTTGGAAGAAAATCTTTGACCAACCTAGTTCAGTTCAGTTCAGTTCAGTTCAGTAGCTCAGTCGTGTCCGACTCTTTGCGACCCCATGAATCGCAGCACACCAGGCCTCCCTGTCCATCACCAACTCCCAGAGTTCACTCAGACTCACGTCCATTGAGTCCATGATGTCATCCAGCCATCTCATCTGTCCTCCACTTCTTCGCCTGCCCCCAATCCCTCCCAGCATCAGAGTCTTTCCCAGTGAGTCAACTCTTCGCATGAGGTAGCCAAAGTACTGGAGTTTCAGCTTAACAGCATATTGAAAAGCAGAGACATTACTTTGCCAACAAAGATCCATCTAGTCAAGGCTATGGTTTTTCCAGTAGTCATATATGGATTTGAGACTTGGAGTATAAAGAAAGCTGAGCGCCGAAGAATTGATGCTTTTCTTGAGTGTCCCTTGGACTGCAAGGAGATCCAACCAGTCCATCATAAAAGAAATCAGTCCTGAATGTACATTGGAAGGACTGATGCTGAAGTTGAAACTCCAGTACTTTGGCCACCTGGGAAAGACTCTGATGCTGAAACGATTGAAGGCAGGAGGAGATGGTTGGATGGTTGGATGGCATCACTGGCTCAATGGACATGAGTTTGAGTAAACTCCAGGAGATGGTGATGATCAGGGAGGCCTGGCATGCTGCAGTCCATGGGGTCGCAAAGAGTCAGATACAACTGAGCATCTGAACTGAAAGCAGAAGCTCTGATGAAGTGAGCTTTAACCCTACCACAAGCATTGGATACACAGATGATACCTAGATTTAAGTCTTTTCTTGGTTTTTTGTTTTTTGTTGTTTTTTTTTGGACAGGAAGAATCACCTTGCAACTTCCTAAAGACTGCATATTCTTCTGCTATTTTTTTGCTTAACAATTTTCTCAGCCTCCTATATTGCATAGGATCTGAGATGAATCTATAGGAATAGGGCAATTTTGGATATTCCTGGAAAGATTTAGACTGTGAAATAGGGTCCATACATGCTAAACTGGTAAAATAAATTCATCAGTGTTCTTAAATATATTTCAGTCTCATTAAACTTAAGCTGCAAAGAGAGAAAATGTACCCTCCATTACAAGGAGTCCTCAAGAAAAACTATCAGATTATTTAGCTGTGGTTTTGCTGGAGTCATTACAATGTTCTAGAATCCATTGCATCTTTTCTACATATCTCATAATGCTGACCTTTACTTCAGAAACAACAAGATTTTTTTCAAGGTATACAATTTGGCTAAATTTTATACCTGAATTTGATATATTTTTGTGTTATATTAATTTTACTAAGAAAAATGATGTATAACAATGTAAATGCGTAGTCTATTTTATTGGAAGATTTCACACTCACAGATTCTAAAAAATATAAAAATAAGTGAAATTTTCACTTGTGGTAGGGTTAAAGCTCACTTCATCAGAGCTTCTGCTTTCAGTTCAGTTCAGTTGTTCAGCTGTACCTGACTCTTTGCGACCCCATGGACTGCAGCAGGCCAGGCCTCCCTGTCCATTGCCAACTCCTGGAGTTTACTCCTGTTAAAAGGAGAAATGAGGACTTGATTTTAAATGTTAAGTCGTGCAATTTTAGCTCAATTTTTTTCTTATATTGATATATTTGAATATTCGACCAATTATTATGTATGAAGAGTTAACTAAGTATTAAGACTTATGGGGGAAATGGGGCTTTATTCTGCTCTTAAAAAGCTTACAATATTTTGGGAGGATAAACAATTAAGAATAGACAACTAACAGAAGCAACAAAAATAAGTTTCAAGTGAGTTGGAGTTACATCTGTGAAAATTTTGCAAACAAACTGTAGGTATTACTTTAAGGTATAGTATCATTTAAATAGTTATTATAAAACCCATTGAGACTTTAGTTTTGGATGATTACACTGGCTAGACTGTTTATAGAACTGTCAAGAAAACCTGCCAATTCTTCTCTGTTGGGAGTTGAGTACAAGAGACCCTATGTGAGCAAAGCCCATTTAGGAAACTGTTTCTTACCAGGTCTGACTTTAATTCTCAGGAAGCTGTGAGGTAGTTTGTTAAGGCATACATTTTGTAAATAGAATTTTCAAAGAATGTTCATGATTGGGCCTCCTGATGTTTTTTATTGGTTCAAAGGGGGCATTCACAGCTGCAGAAAGCAGCTTGTAATTATCAAATTGGCTTTTTTCTACAAGGTAAGATAATACACATGCAGTTTCTGGTATTTTTCACAAGAACAGCAAGCCAATCATTTGCATTTTCATATTAGATGTGGAAATTCTTCTCTGGATCTAATTGACCTTATCCAAGTTAAAGAGAAGGAAAGCTGAAGAATTAAGAGAAAAATACATACTCAAAATGTAACCCCTGAACTGGAACCAGATCAAGGGCATCAAAATTAAACTGCCATTGGGTAGATTTGCTCTTCTCTGCACAGTTGGTTTCACTTTGCAAATATCCCTTTGTCAAAAATATCAAAGGAACTGGAATGCTGTCCAATCCTTGCCATTCTTTCTCCAGGGGATCTTCCCCACCCAGGGATCGAACCCGGGTCTCCTGCATCGCAGACAGATTCTTTATCATGCACCACCAGGGACGCTCACTAAGGAAGATACACTTGACAAAATCCAAACAAGAAATAGAAGATCTTATAGGATCTTACAACAAAACTATATTTAAATAACACAAAAACATCAAGATTAACATTATGATAATGAATATGAAATGACTAGAGTAAATGAGAACTGATTTTCAAATGCATCTCAGTATTTGAATGCCATTATATTGACAGGTTTTTTAAAAATTAGCATAAGGAAAAGCAATACAAATGATGTCACACTTGTTGTCACAAAGTAATGACACAGAGTATTGGGGATCAAATTGAATCTTAATCATAATACACAAACTACCACTCTGGAAATAAATATGAAAGCTGATCACAATTTATTAAAAGACAGCATGGCCAAGTAGATGTTTATGTTTTAATTACAAGTAAAATAATGTGTCAAATGGGTGGTTCTCACAGCTTGTGAAGATTGGTTCCTTACAGAGAAGAGATGGCCCCAACAGTTTGATAAGAAGACTATTTCTGCTGGACACACATCATTAACTTGATTTTATCTCTTCTGTAAGATATTTATTAAGTACAACTAAATATATTTATTAAACTTCAAGTAAACTGCATTTTAGTAGTTTGGAAAGTAGAAAAAGAAGAGCTTACATTTATCTTGTAAGATGTTAATATCTTAAACTAGGATCCATATTTAAATATCGCTTCTAGCCTAAAACCCAATAATGATTAGGCTTTGCCATCACTTATGTCTTTGTTCTTTACAAATTTAATATTTACTATTTCAAGGATATTCTACTGGTGGTGATTATTCATGACACAGATTAATCTAGTATTATTTCAAGTGTAAATCTGAATCCTGTGTGTTAGAAAACTGTTTAAGAAAGTCACTTAAATAGGACATGGACTCATTCTCCATACATTTGTATCCAGCATTGTACACCACAATAATTCTATTGTAGTGATAAAAAGAACTTTCTTAGTTTAAACTGGCATGGGGTTAACTTTTGTTTGACATATGAAATATGTGACTTTCATCCCAAGTATGATTAAAAGGAAACCATTTGCCTATATTAAATGTCTGTTTTCATGAATTTAGGAATCAGATAGAATATCTGAAAGCTATCCAGACATAACTGACGAGTCTATTGTATATTCTAAATAGAACAGAACAGATATTTGACATTTGTTAATATTCATGAGCTTTACAAATAAATGTATGCATATCACTGGAGCATATAATTTCCAACATTACAAAAAAACTCCACCCCACCCTTGTAAGTGCAGTAAATTACATATGGGACAAACAGTGGAGAACTGGTTGAGATGCATATATTGAGAGGTTCAGCTAGGTTCACACACTAAAAATGGGCTAGGTTTACTACACAAGTAAGACAATTTTAACACTAAGGTTCCAATTGAAAATTACTGAATGTGTATTGCAATGAACTGCATAGAGTTGGTACTGTAAACCCTAAGGCTATGAATGTCAAGAAACCATTTTAGCAAAAGATAATACTGAACATATGCTATTTAAACCCAAGGACAGGTTCTTATTCAACTTAGGATGTATAAATCCACAAGAGACCATCACTTCTACCCTAACAACAAAAGTAAAAAAAAAAAAAAAAAGAAGAAGAAGAAAACTACAAAATCATAACATTTTAAGCCCATCTGAGAACTGAGGTGAAGGGTGAAGAAAATTCTAAAGGATAAAAAAGCCTTTTAAGGACGGAAGGGACACACAAACTTTTTTACCTTCACAGAGTACAAGAGTAAGAAGTGACCAGTATAAGAATAAAGTGGGAGAAAGTAGAAGAAAACAACCGAGACACTAAAGTGTTCTTAAAGATCAAGAGATGATCAGGGTGAAAGTTTAGAATACCTGGGACAAGATGACTCTGTAACCACCCTATTCTTCACAATGAGCCTCCATCTTGTGTTCATGAGAGTTTGGGGGCAAAGCAGGAGACCCAAAAGAATTTTCCCTTCATGGTGCACAGGCATGAATACACACTCACTTCTTGAACTTTTTCTTATGTGAATCAAAAGCTGTAAGTCAATGCATAAAGGACAGGAAACCTGGCTTCTTCCAACAAAGGCAAATGGTAGAAGCAAAAATTTTCTTACCCTAGGAAAAGATTAGGAAACCTTCCCTTGTATCTTAAGCCTTACCTCAAGGAACAAGCTCCAAGAATCTACTGGACAAAAGCAAGAAAATCATCTGCCACTAGTCCCAGGTCAAGGCACACTTCTTCTCATGGAGATACAGAAGCACATTTGTTTGCCCAGTTTTAAAGGTCTGCTTCTGTTGCTGGAAAGGTAGGAGAATCTCTCCAAATTGAGAATCTCACACATATAAGACAGAATGTGACTCTCATGGAAGAGAACAGGAACTTTTGAGAAAGACTAATTATTATAACTCAGGTTGAAAAGACTCATCTAAGACTACATCTGAATCAAAAAATCTTAAGAGGTAACCCTTGTTTGTATTACATGCCTCATACCGAGTAATAAGCAGTACCATTACAGAAGGGAAATAGCATGGAAATGATTCCTTCCATTGTTCAGTTGTGCAGTCTGTTGAAAGCTTAGCATGGAATCAGAATGTATAAAAATCTTCCCAACACCCTAGGCTCCACACTCAACAAAATATAGCAGCATCCCACTATTGGGGAATTTGAAGCCTGTGAAGCACTGAAGGCATAGTAGTCAAACTCAGATCAAGTACTCTCTAGTTTGACTCAACTCTCCGCTATAGTAACCCAACAAAAGAAGAGGCATACGCTTTTCTAGCCATAGGTATTATTTGCTTCAGTCTTTTGTTCTTTTACTGAAAATTCTACTGTTCTTTTACACATAATTCCAGAACTTGGTAAAAAAAAATAATATCACACACACATATACAAAATAAAGTAGAGGAATAAAATGAATATTTGTCAAGTGATAAAGCAGACAACAGAAATGGACGGTGAGATGATTTAGATACTGGACCTATCAAAGATTTAATTGCCATTAACATATTAAAGGACATAGTGCAAAGGACAACATGCAAGAATAGTCACCACAGAATTTCAGCAGCAAGACTGAAACTATAGAAGGTGGTAAAATTGAGATGAATAGTTTTTATCAGTGCATAGGACATACAAGAAGACAAAATTGGTGAATTGAAAAACAGGTCAACAGAAAATTTCCAAAGTAAAATAAATAAAGGAAATAATGAGTGGAAACAAAAACAAAATAGAAGTGTCTACCCAGGGGTTGTAGGGTAATATCAAAGGATCTAAACCCCAGGCAGATACTGCTAGTTTTCTTTCTCTTCTGAAATGATCATAGAAATAATAATGAGACTGTGGATGCTTGGTAGAGACTGAATTATCAGCCTGTGCTAAGTCTAACAGTATCATGCGGCCAAAGAGAGTCAGTGGGATTTGAGAAAATGCACCTGTGATTTTCAGGTCATGCGTTTAAGAGGGAGAGTTCTCTTTTCTTTACCCTATTTACTGGCTGAATGGAGGCATTACACTAAGGATCATATAGCAAACAATTTATAAAAACCTGGGTCCTTGGCACCAGTGACTTCTCATCTCAGCCCTGGACTAATTACATTCAGTCTATCACCTAACAGATTAAAAAAAAAGGACATATTTTTTGAAGAAGTGCTATTTGTGGTGTTATTATAGTAACCAAGCATATGTATTTTTATAACATAAGCACTCATAGTAAAAGTTTAGAATGAAATTTAAATTAGTTTATGGTTTCTGAATATAAAGCTAACAAGATTAGTTTTACCTCTCACTTATCAGAAAATACCAAAAGAAAGGCAGGTATTATTAGTTGTGAGAAAATCTTTTCAAATTTAGATAAATATAGACTGTTGCTGCTGCTGCTGCTGCTGCTGCTAAGTTGCTTCAGTAGTGTCCGACTCTGTGCGACCCCACAGATGGCAGCCCACCAGGCTCTGCTGTCCCTAGGATTCTCCAGGCAAGAATACTAGAGTGGGTTGCCATTTCCTTCTCCAGCACATGAAAGTGAAAACTGAAGTCGCTCATTCATGTCTGACTCTTAGCGACCCCATGGACTGCAGCCTACCAGGCTCCTCTGTCCATGGGATTTTCCAGGCAAGAGTACAGGAGTGGATTGCCATTGACTTCTCCGAAATACAAACTAATTAATAGCAAAAGCTTGATTTCTAAACACCAGAGAAAGATCAGAAACTAATTACATAGCAGAAATAAATATTGGTTCATCAGAATGCATAATTAAGTTAGGGGAAATGTCACTTCAGAATTTTATGTCTGAAACCAAAATTTGAATACTATAAAAAATGTCATGATTAGATACAGGAAAATGGTGCCTCTATAAAGTGCAAGACACAAACAGCTGGAGAAAAGACTAACATGTCCAAATATGCTGTTTGGCAGCAAACAAATTTCATTAAAAAGGTGGTCCTCTGAAGTAATGAATAATTCTGAAATAATTTCAGTCTGTGCAAGTAAATACTGTCTAAAATAAATAAAACACAAAAAGCTACTATTCCAAATATCACCCCTTGCAATATTCTTAAGTTTCCTTTCAAGATAAACTATTATAACAAACTGCCAAGAAAACTGGTAATCTAATTTACAGTTTAATCCTATTTTCTTCATTCAGCTGTCCACTCACTCAAAAACATCATAATTGACTGTTTATGATATGTAAAGCTCTATATTGTTCAAGTCATATTGCTTTTCCAAATGTTCTCACAGAGCTGAATTGGGATGATTTAAATATGAATTAGGGATATATTAAAGTAGCTATACAACAGAAAGTTAAAAATAAAACCTTTTCCTCTCCTTAAGAAATCAGTAGCATTTCTTCTCTAATTAGATTCCATGAGCAAAGGTATTATCACTGGGCGAAACTTCATTTTCAAAGACTCTTAAGAATCAAAAAGAATGTTGGAATGAAAAGATCAAACCATGAAAACCTGGAATGTGGTAATAATTTTGCAAGAGAAACAAGTATGTTGTAAACATTAAAAAAGCACTTATTTGGGTATTGGGAACTTGAGTTATATTTCTTAGTTTCCCACTAATTCTTTATAAACTTAGTAAAAATTTTTGTGCCTTGGATTTCTCATTCATGAGAGAATGATAAATTCTAATGATTTCTAAATTTTCTTCCACTTATTTAATACCATAAAGATAAGCAATCTGTACATATACATCACACACATGGTTACATTCCTGCTCTAAACCATTTATTCTGAGGGTCCTCTCCACCCTATGTTTTCACCAATAAATTGAGACTATCGGTTGACTGCTCTTGGAGTTTTTAAGCCACTGGAGGTATTGAAAATGGGCTCCTCTGGAACACCAATAATAAGGATCCAACAGGCAGCTGGCCAAGGTCAAGAGCAACATAAAAACACTTTGCAGAGTAAACCTCGTGGGACTGCAGTCTGTACAATTGCCACGCTCTAATACACCGGCCTAACCAAACTCAGATCCCACGAGCTGGTCCTCACACAGATGCTCTAGTAACTTTAAAGAGCTATGGTTATAGACAGTCACAATCATAACATGTCCATTGATTGAATTATGAACATCTTAACTTTTTCTTGGTGCATTCTCAGAATGCCACCCCAGGGACACTCAAGTTAGTATGCAGGAGGCAAACAGTATGAAGTGGGATTAATGATTCTGTTTCAAGATTCTTAAATCTTTTATATATAAAGTCACCCTCCTTAAGAGGAAGGGAGTCGGCATATTTTATTACTCTACTTTCAGACACAGAGCAACACAGGTACAGAGGGATTTGGCAACCTGTCAAAAGCAGACCAGCGTCAGAGTTAGGAATAAAAACAATCTAAATTCTATTATAGAGATGTTTTATGATTCCAAAATAAAGTTGCACAAGGAAATGTCAATCTGACTGTAACATCCTAGTATAAAGATATTTACTTCTGAGAAACTTAAAACCTGAGAAAGCCTGAAAAATTCTCTTATGACACTCACATTCCTTGGAAATTACACAAACATTGATGACTTGAATATTTCAAAAAAGGTATGTATCTCTTTATTTTACATGTGAATTTACACCACATTTCATTCCACAAAGGATTTGAGGTATCATACATAACTAGAATCATATCATAAAAAGGGATGGGAGGAGAGGAAAGTAATAAAAAGTGCATCTCCCACAATGTCCCTGTCCACAGATACAGGCCTACTTAGAGAAGGAGATTTAACAGGAAGATAATCAACTGTCCCACCTCTTCATAATTTACCACTGCACCAACAGGGCTTCAAAAGAATAACAGTGGATCACTGTCAAAACATGTACAAAACCCAACTCTCTCTGAGGAAGAAGACTTACAAAGCCCCAGTGAGGATGGGAAACAAAAACAAGAACATCAGAGGCACAGAAAGTACCTCTAGGCACAGAGCTACCTAGAGCTATAGAAAACATTAGATTAATATAATTCTCAAATAAATACAATATCATGTTATCACTCATATATAGACTTTAGTTTTTAAAAAATGACACAGATTTATTTACAAAACAGACTTACAGATATCAAAAACAAACATACAGTTACCAAAAGGGAAATGTGGGGGAGAGGAATAAATCAGGAATTTGGGATTAACATACACATATTAAGATATGAATTAGATAACAAACAAGAACTCCCTGTAGAGCACAGGGGACCCTTCGCAGTATTCTGTGGTAACCTATATGGGGAAACTATTTGAAAACAATATATTATGTATATGTATAACTGAATCACTTTATTGTACACTGAAACTAACAACATAGAAAATCAACTATATTCCAATAAAATTTTTTAAAACTCTTGATCCTGATGGCATGAAAAAAAAATTCTCACAGAAGAGTCTCATTTATCTCTAGTGTATCCTATCTTGTTCACATTTCAACAAAAAAAGTATAGGACACGTTAAAGGCAAGAAAGATTATCTAGGGAAACAAAGTAATCACCAGAACTTGATCTAGATAGATAGAATCAACAAATGGAATTTAAAATCACTAATATATTAAGGAATCTAATGAAAAACTTGGACAACCTGCAAAGACCAGCGGCTACATAAACAGAGAGATAAGAAAGAATTACAGTGAAATGCTACAAATAAAAGCACTGTAACAGAAAAAATGTCTCTGAGTGTCTCACTAGTAAACACAACGCAGCAGAGAAAAGATCAACGAACTTGAAGATGAGTTAATAGAAACATGCCAAACTGAAAGCCGAAGAAAAGACCCAGTACCTATTAGAAATGTCAAAGGTGCAACATATGGTTAAGTGGACTATCCGTAGAAGAAAAAGACAGCAGAGAAGAGGAAATAAGAAAAAAACTAAAACAGTTATTTAGAGAAATATAATTAATATACTAAAGGAGGGGATAAGATGACATTTCATAAAAGACCCAACTAAAAAGAAATAGTAAAATAAGCCCTGTTAACAAACAGAAAGCAGTTGCAAACATGGTAGATGTTAATCCAAGTATATCAAAAATCCCTTTAAAAGAGAATGGTCTAAATATAAAAGACAGAGACTGTCACAGTGAATAAAACAAACAAGGAAAAAGTTCACTATATGTTAGCTAAAGGAAACTCACTTTAAACATAAAGGCTTAGATATGTTAAAAATAAAGGAGTCAAGAAAGTTATACCGTATAACACAAATCAAAATAAATATGGAGTTCCCATATTAATTATAGACAAAAAGACTTCAAAACAAAGAAAACTATCAGAAATAAATTCAGGTACTACATAATGGTGATTGGGTCAATTCCCTAAGAAGCCATAACAATCCTAAACATGTATGAACTTAAAACCAGAGTGTCAAAATATGTGAGGCAAATACTGATATAACAGAGAGGAGATCTAGGCATATATACTACTATAATTGAAGGATTGAAAACATCTCTATTAGTACAGTGTATAGTTCATCAAAACAGTACCAATCAACTTGATTTAACTGATATTTATAGGCTAGTCCATCCAAAAGCAGCTGAGCACATGTTCCTCTCAAACTTTTATTGAACTTTCACCATGATACGCCACATCCTGATCCACAAATAATACTTTAACAAATTTCAAATAGTATAAATCACACAAAGTATGTTCTGAGACTATATGGAATTAAACTAGAAAACAACTGAACTAAAGGGGAAACTAATGGAACAATAGTTTCAAAAATTAGAAACAAAACATTCCTCTTCTAAATAACATACTAGCCAAAAGAAAAACTCAAGAAATAAAAATATATTTTGAAATAAAGAGAAATGAAAATATAATGCTTCTCTTTTAAGCAGTGCTTTAAGACAAATTTATTTCATTAGATGCATATATTAGAAAAGAAGAAAGATCTAAAAGAGCAGTCATTTAGGCCTCAAGGAAACAGAAGAACAGCTGTAATAAAAATCAGGGCAGAAATCAAAGAAATTATAAACAAGAAGACACTAGAAAAACAACAAAACCAAAAACTTAAAAAAAAATCAGTAAAACTGAAAAATCTTTAGTCAGGCTAACAAAGAAAAAAAGAGAAAATACACATTTCAAGTATCAGAAATGAGAGAGAGGTCCATGGAATTTGATGGACAAGAATAAACTACTATAAACAACTCTTCTCCTACAAATTTAATCATTTCATAAAATGGACCGATTCCTTGAAAGACAGAAAGTACTGAAATTCAATTAAGGAGAAATAGGTAATCTGAATAGTCCCAAATCTATTAAAGAATTTGAATCCACAATTAATAACCATTCAAAAAAGAAACCCTTAGGCCTAAATGGTTTAAGCAGTGAATTTTACACATTTTAATGAAAGTAATTTAAAAGACAAAAATAAGTGAAATATCAAGTCCAAAAAAAAATGGGTGAATCCTAATTGCATATCATTAAGTGAAAGAAGCTGATCTGAAAAGAATATATATTATATCATTCCAATTACATGACATTATAGAAAAGGCAAAAGTATAGAAATAGTAAAAAAAAGATCAGTGGTTGCTAGGAGAGAGAAGTGGAGGAAGTTTTAAATATGTGAATCACAGATGACTATTTTAGAGTGGTGAAACTATTTGATATAATGCTATAATTAAGGACACATGACAATAAAAATTTCAAAAGCCTCTGGACTTTATAGCACAGAGTTAATCTTAATATACATTACAAACAAAGAAAGAAAGAAAACCAACAGGTCAGATGGGATGTAAAATATGACCAATCTTACTGTATTACAAACATAAGACAGAACTTCACTGAACCTCTTCAAAGAATTTGGGTGGTGGAGGGAAGCTACTATTTACATAAATGGAAGTGAGAGGAGTCTGTAAACTAATGACAAAAGAAAGTATACTTAAAACTGTACTCTAGTTGATGAAGTTGCTTCTCACTAGGGAAAATTATAACATTATACACGTATATTGAATTTTAAGATTTAGGTAAATATTGGATGGTGGAAGTTAGGTTTCTCTAGAACGGGAGTTTGCAGATCGGCAAGGAGAGGAGGCTGGAATGGTCAATTGATATTGCAATAGAGATGAACACGGCAATATGAACTCATGTTTAGTTTATAGGAATGGTTACACATATAAATATTTATAGATATATATACAAAATGGGTTAGTATTTACACATACAATTTTTCCTGTCAGTTGAGAGGGCCCGGAATCAATAAAACTCAGTAACAATGAGCATACCTAGCATCCAGATCTTAATTTCTAATATTTCTTCAATATAAGGAAGCAGGGCTCCTTGGAAAAATAAATGATGCTAGGATTGAGTGTATCATATTTCCCCAGAGCAAGAAATATACAAAATGAGCCCAGAGAATCATATAGTACAAAGAGATGAGGAAATGTTCAAAACACACACGCACATAGTAATAATGGGGGAAGGGTAGACAATTCAGAGACATAGAAGCCAGTTATGACAAAACTAGACAGCATGTTAAAAAGCAGAGACATTACTTTGCTAACAAAGGTACATCTTGTCAAGGCTATGGTTTTTCCAGTAGTCATGTATGGATGTAAGAGCTGGACTGTGAAGAAAGCTGAGCACCGAAGAATTGATGCTTTTGAACTGTGGTGTTGGAGAAGACTCTTGAGAGTCCCTTGGACTGCAAGGAGATCCAACCAGTCCATTCTGAAGGAGATCAGCCTTGGGTGTTCGTTGGAAGGACTGATGCTAAAGCTGAAACTCCAATATTTTGGCCACCTCATGTGAAGAGATGACTCATTGGGAAAGACCCTGATGCTGGGGAAGATTGAAGGCGGAAGGAGAAGGGGATGACAGCGGATGAGATGGTTGGATGGCATCACCAACTTGATGGACATGGGTCTTGGTAGACTACTGGAGTTGGTGATGGACAGGGAGGCCTGGCATGCTGAGGTTCATGGGGTCACAAAGAGTTGCACACGACTGAGCGACTGAAGTGAACTGAACTGAACACAAAGAGGCCAAGGACAAACGTAAAAAGACCATTTACAAAATTAAAGAAATTGTAATGACTTGACCACTAAAAGTGGATAAAGTTATTTAGATTCATGCAATACTTTAAAGATAGAGCCAATAGGATTAGCAATCAGGAAGACTGAGTTGTCATTAGCTAACCTGAAGCAGAGTACAAGGCCATACAATGGAATGAATACAATACAGCCATAAAAAAGAATACAGAACTGATGCAACATGGATGAACCTTGGAAACTTTCTACTAAGTCAAAGAAGTCAGAAATAGAAGGCCACACACTATGTAATCACATTTACGTGAAATGTGCAGAACAGGTGAATCCATAGAGACAATTAGATCAGCGGCTGCCAGGAGCAAGTGAAGAATGATTGCTAAAGAGTTATTTTGGGGGTGATAACAGTTTTAAAGTAGATAGTAATGATACGGTTGACGATGTCAAGAGTTTAGCTTTGGATACAAGCTTGATATGTGGATTATAAATAAGGGAGTTGAGAATATAAATTGAGATGCCATGAAGATAATCAAATATATGATTCTTAAATTTGTGTTTGGCTTGAACTGGAGATATAAATTTAGCAGTGATCCATGTACACATGATACTTAAAATATTGAAATAATCAGTGGAGTAAATGGAAATAGAAAAGAGACGTAATCCAGTGACTGAGCCCTTGAGCATGTTAAAAGGTCAGGAAGAGGAAGCAGAAGTAAAAGAGAATGTGAAAAGCACACAGTGAACTGAACTGAGTGGACTGAACTGTCCTAGAAACCAAGGCGGAATGGAATGATCACCCATATCAAATAGTGCAGCTGTTTCACATCAGATGAGATCTAAGAATTCATAAGCAGATATCGGGACTTTGGTGAACTTGATTAGAACAGTTTCAGTGAAGATGTACAAAATTATTTGAGTTACAGGGGTTCAAAGAACAGTAACAGAAGAGGAATAAGAGAAGACTTCTGGGTGACTCTTTAAAGGAACTGGTATCTTAAAGGAAAAAAGAAAAATGGGGGAAAAGAACATTCAAGAGAGATTTGTATTTTATTTTGCTGATGTTGTTGCTGTATACTGCAGAACTAAACAGCACTTGCAGAGTGATGGGAGACATTCAATATAAGGAGGGGGAAAGTTGCAGAATAAGAAAAAAACAAATGCTAGATCAGTATCCTAGAGTACACTGGAGAGGCTGGAGTATTGTTATGCACAAATGAGAAGCTGACCTTAGGGAGGACCACAAAGAGTTCACCCACAGTGATGAGAGGAAGGACAGTCAGTGGGTAAATGCGGCTAGATAGATGAAAGTTATCTTCTGTCTACTTTTTCCGTAACATAGACATCAAATTCATCAGCTGAAAGCGAGAATGATGGAATAGTTTAAGAGGTCTGTGCAAGAGAAGAAGGTTAGAAATCACCTTATTTAAGAGTGGGACAGGGGCTTCCCTGGTGGCTCAGTGGTAAAGAAACCACCTGCCAGTGTAGGAGACTTGGGTTCAATCTCTGGTCCAGGAATTGCCCATGCCATAGAGCAACTAAGCCCATGCACCACAACTACTGAACCTGTGCTCTAGAGCCTTGGAACTACAGCTACTGAAGCCTATGTGACCTACAGCCTGTGCTCAGCAACAAAAGAAGCCGCTGCAATGAGAAGCCCATGCACCACAACTAGAGAATAGCCCCCCCTCACTGCAACAAGAGAAAAGCCCGGACAGCAACAAAGACCCAGCACAGACAATAAATAAATGAAATTACAACAAAAGTAGGAAGGTTAATTGTATTAGGTAAATATAGCATAACTGTGAAGCTAAAATTAAACCAATCAGTTTGTATCCGTGTATAAGCCTTGTTTTTTGCTTTGTGGCTTTCATTTATTTATTTATTTTTTGCAACCATCTTCAGTTGCAGGGGTGCATGCACAGGGTATGAGAAGATTTTATATCAATTAAAGCTGGTGGTTTAGTGAAAAGAAGAACATGAAGTAAGGTTGTTGAAGCTGTTGGCAAGAACGAAATTATTATCATTGTAAGTCACAACTTTTATGCTGACTAAATGATAAAAAGAGGAGGACCTACATTGGGGCTATTAGAGGCAATGAACTGGAAAGACAGAACATGCTGGCCCCTGAATGGCACACTTGACAACGAGATTTCAGAGAGGTTTTAGTTACTGTTGATGGAAACATCTAGAATGTGGCATGAAAGTGAGTTGCTGAGCACGGTGGATAGCAACATCACAGAAGCAAAAACGATCAAGAAACAAGTGGATAGGGCATTAGAAGAACCATCTATACGAATTTTGATATTTTCCAGAATGATGACCTAGATAGCGTTGGCAATAATCCCACTCAGTCACAAACTGACATCTTTAAGAAATGAAAAAAGTAACTAAAAATATGGATCGAGACAGTTAGGGTAAGGGTAAATAGATGATGAGTAACATGGCAAAACAGTAGAAAATTTTGGTAACAAGAGCTTCATGCAAATGACTTTAAGAGAGCAATGAGGGAGAATCCTTGGATGTTATGGAGGAATAGTGGGAGCAACCCTTTCCACTTCTAAGCCAAGAGGTACAAGAGAGACATAGTAAAACACCCACCAGAGGATACAGGAAAGCAATGTCCTCAGAGAAGAGCCAAGTTTGAAGAAAGAAGAGCAAAAAAGTGAAGGGAATTTCACAGAAGAGAGAGATATAGAGAATAACTTGCTAGAGTATTTCAAAGCAAAGTGAGTGTTTCAAAAAATTACAGAGAGCTCTGCAGGGATTAGAGTCTGTTGAACAAGAGATAATATGGTGGCCTATATAAGTAAGAGCGCTTCCCTGGTGGCTCAGTGGTAAAGAATCTGTCTGTCATCGCAGGAGACACAGGTTAGATTCCACATGTGGGTTGGGAATATCCCCTGGAGAAGGAAATGGCACCCACTCCATTATTCTTGTCTGGAAAATCCCATGGGGACAGAGGGCTACAGTCTATGGGGTTGCAAAAGAGTAGGACACAATTTAGTGGCTAAATAACAACCCAGGTGAGAATAATAGGCACAGTAAAACTTGTCCTGGAAATTCTAAGGCACAGAGTGAAACGGAGCATGACTCAGAGAGTGGGGCTCCTGGGCACACATGCTTTTCTGTGTCTCTCATCTCTTGATTACAGGAAATAGGTTTCATTCAGCCTCCCTGAATTCGAACAGGCAGGTTCAAACAGTTGATAATTATGGAAGAGAGGATGGGAGACAAGGGAAGAACAGTCAAGAAACAATAGTGCAGCCCTGGGGTAGGGTCCTGGTTCCCCTTAAAGGGACCTTCATAACAATATATTTGAGCTGTTTCATGAATACTGAAACCCAAACCAGGTGGGAGAAGTTAACTGTAATCTGCCCACAGGCACTTAGATGTCAGATTGGTTGGAACGGATGATGCTGACTCCCAATTTCCTCACCACCAACCAATCAGAAGAATGTCCATGAGTTGATCATGCCCTCTTTGAACCATTGCTATAAAACTTTGGACTCAGAGGGAGAGGGAGAGGGTGGGATGATTTGGGAGAATGACATTCTAACATGTATACTATCATGTAAGAATTGAATCGCCAGTCTATGTCTGACGCAGGAGGCAGCATGCTTGGGGCTGGTGCATGGGGATGACCCAGAGAGATGTTATGGGGAGGGAGGTGGGAGGGGGGTTCATGTTTGGGAAAGCATGTAAGAATTAAAGATATTAAAATTTAAAAATAAAAAACTAAAAAAAAATAAAAATAAAAAAATTAAAATTAAAATTAAAAAAAAAACTTCTCATAGCACCCTCCAGAGCAAGACACACAGTTTTGAGGGTGTTAGCCCACTGCATCCCCCTTTGCCTGGCAAAGCAATACAGCTGTTTTGGGGGTTTTTTTCCCCCTACTTCACTCAAAACTCTTGTCTCTGAGATTTAGTTTGGTGTTGGGATACAGAGGCAGGATTTGGCTTCAGGAATAGGCCTGAGTTACAGGGATGCATGCATTGGAAGTCGGTGTCTCACCTGTGTTTTGGTAATCCTGTTTTATTGTTTTATTTTCAAAGTGATTTCCTAATCATCCATACTCTATAAAGAATATCACTAGGGGATGCACTATACAAAATTTAGCTGAAAATTGTTTCAGGATTAAAAATCTGGAAAATTAAACCTATTTGTGAGGATCCAGGCTTCTGTGATTTCATTCAGCAAAGTCCTATCACAGCCCATAACATTCTAGAAACTGCATGAAAAAATAAATTGCTTTTTTTAATGCTATCATCTCTCTGTTAGAAAGGTTGAGATCAAAAAGAGGAAAAATATTTATTTTCAGATCAGGTACCTGCTGCTTCCAATTTAGATTTTGGGTAAACTATCAGTAGCAAAAACAGTGGAGTGAAATGCACAGTGTCCCAACCTTCCTAATTAATAGCAGTCAGTTCAGAGCAACCCTATTCAGGGTCTTCTTTTCCTCATTGAGCTGACCAGGGGAGACCTTAAAGGCAAAATGTGTGAGCCCTGTTAAAGCAAACCTCAAACAACAGATAAGCACTAAAGTCTTTGAAGAAACTGTGAACACCCTCTGGGGAGAAAATTAGACTTGTGAGCTTAAAAATGGCACACAAACATTTTAACACAGAACTGAAGACAGAGGTCAACAGGGATATTTCCAGCTGAAAATTGCCTGTTGAGGAAGAAATTAGTTTTGAACATCAAAAATAAATGAACAAAGGGAGCAGAAAACAACATTAGATGAGAAGTTTTTCCCCAAGAAAAAATCCTCTCAACACTCCTCACACAAAAACACGCTAATCAAGCTTTATTACTGAAAGGGAAAATCTTTTCCAAATAGGAAAATCTAACTCTCGGAAACTAGTTGCAAAAAAAGTTATCTTTAGAAGCACCTCTTTTTCTTGCTAATTCAGTAAAATAACTGATTTTTACTGACCTCTGTCTCTTAAAATGACTAGCTTTATTTTTATATTTATTTGCAATTTATCTTACACTATTCATTTATAATTCTTTCATTCTGTTTTCAGCTTTAAATGTAAATGTGAAAGTCTTCAGACTAAGCACAATTTGCTCCTGCCACCTTTATTTCCTGGGTGGGCTTCCTACCCTTGTCCCCTTTCCCTGGGAGAATGAGAGACAGAACAAGTGAAAGAAACATGAAATTGTCTTAAAGTCTAGAATTTGCCACCAGCAAACTGCATACTGCTGGACCAAAGTGGGTTGTATTGCTACCAGCAACAAGCTCTGTCTGCTAGATCAGCACCCAAAAGTATTTTTTCCACCAGAGACAGTTTCTGTGAAGACAATTTTCCTATGGACCAGGATTGAAGGGGATGGTTTGGTGAGGATACAAGCACATTACATTTATTGTGCACTTTATTTCTGTTATTCTTATATCAGCTCCACCTCAGATCATTAGGCACTTGGCCTCCGGTCCCATCACTTCATGGGAAATAGATGGGGAAACAGTGGAAACAGTGTCTGACTTTATTTTTGGGGGCTCCAAAATTACCGCACATGGTGACTGCAGCCATGAAATTAAAAGACACTTACTCCTTGGAAGAAAAGTTATGACCAACCTAGATAGCATATTCAAAAACAGAGACATTACTTTGCCAACAAAGGTCCATCTAGTCAAGGCTTTGGTTTTTCCAGTGGTCATGTACGGATGTGAGAGTTGGACTGTGAAGAAAGCTGAATTTCGAAGAACTGATGCTTTTGAACTGTGGTGTTGGAGAAGACTCTTGAGAGTCCCTTGGACTGCAAGGAGATCCATCCATCCAGTCCATTCTGAAGGAGATCAGCCCTGAGTGTTCTTTGGAAGGAATGATGCTCAAGCTGAAACTCCAGTACTTTGGCCACCTCATGTGAAGAGTTGACTCATTGGAAAAGACTCTGATGCTGGGAGGGATTAGGGGCAGGAGGAGAAGGGGACGACTGAGGATGAGATGGCTGGATGGCATCACCGACTTGATGGATGTGAGTTTGAGTGAACTCCGAAAGTTGGTGATGGGCAGGGAGGCCTGGAGTGCTGCGATTCATGGGGTTGCAAAGAGTCAGGCATGACTGAGCAACTAAACTGAACTGAACTGGAGGTTGGGGACTGCTGATCTAGATGGAGTTTTTGATCCTCTCCATAAGAATAATATGCATAACAATAGTACTTATCTCAGTATTTCTTTGTGGTTTTTGTTTAGTCATTCAGTTCTGTCTGACTCTTAGAGACTCCATGGATTGTAGCCTGCCAAGCTCCTCTGTCCATGTGATTTTTCCAGGTAAGAATACTGGAGTGGGTTGCCATTTCCTTCTCCAGGGGATATTCCTGACCCAGCAATGGAACCTACGTCTCCTACACTGGCAAGCAGATTCTTCACTGCTGAGCCACCAGGGAAACCCAGTATTTCTTGGTGAGGCTTAAATAGAATTCACACCTGCTCTGCACAATGCCTGGCACACTCCAGTTGCTCAGTCAATTCCAGCAATAGTTACAGCACTCACCGTGACCTACTGAAATCCAACCCCGGAGTCAAGTCCCATCAAAGGACAGCTTTTCTTTTGGACTGCTCTCATCTGCTTTCCCTCCAGGTCTGAGCTGATCAGTTCAGTATAGATCGGTAAGGAGCACTTTGTTGATAGCTTTGTCATAGCAGTGATTCCCAAAACCTGTTTATCCTTATAATGGCCAGGGAATTTTGTTGTAACATACAAAATTTAACTCTTATGAAAGTATATTTTGATCCAGTAGATCCAAACTAGGTTTGGAGAATACATAATTTTAAAATTCTACAACAGTTTCTGATAATTGGCCAAATCTGTAGGACCCTGAAAAGATAATCTTCAATAACCTATTCATTCCTAAATGTATAAAATTAACTTTCTGGTATATTAAATCTCTCTTTATGCATAGTTTACTAGGGCATATAGGAGGGGGCACTTAAATTTTATCTTTAAAATCATCTAAATCAGTTGGTTTATCAACTGAAAGTTACAGACATATTGCAGCTAATCTTTGGGGGAAAAAAGGTCATAATTTTCATTGTTTGGGGTATAACCAACCCTTAATTAATGTGAAAAGATATAACTCTACTAAGAGATATTTATTTGGGGGATGCCCTGAACCAAAAATTTCAACAAAATTAGTTTTGAAAACACACATTTTATTCATGTCCCTTACACAGTGAATAAAGGCAGGAAGAGGAGGAAAATTGATGTGAAAAAGGGCAGAAGGAAAAATACCTATTTTTCAGAATGCTTTACAATAGAATTTGTCAAATTTGTCTTTTTAGATGAATTTTTCAATTAGGTAAATATTTTCAAACTCTTTACACCCTGCTATCTGGGAAGTTATTTACAGCATGAGATTCTTCAATGACTTCTGATATTTTGATAGCAAGACTACTTGCAAATTTGAAATAAGTATCATATATGAGCAATTCAGAGAGTATCATTTCACAAGAGTATCACTTCTTAAATTTAATAAAACAAGGCAAAAAAGAGCAGAATTTGGGTTGCAAAGATTTGGACACGACTAAGCATTGCATGCCTGCATATGCGCGCACACACACACACACACACACACACACACGCCATGTGGCTTGTGTTAGTTACTTTTCCAGATACCCTTTTTGACTCATTGAGATATCCTGAGTAAGTGAAGTTATATGCAATTGCAGGGACAAAACAGAAATTTTAAAATACAATGTAAAGCCAAACTTTTTTTTTCCATGCTTTTATTTAATCTCTCTTGCTATTATCCAGTTTAGCCCTTAGGGTAAATTTAAAATGATGTGAATTTTGGGAAATGTATAAATTTCACTTAAAAGCATTTTACGTGGACATAAGAGATACATGATATATGACCATATTTATATCTATTAAAAAAAAAAACAAAAACAAAAAAAACCTACCTGGCCTCATTTTTGCCCCCGTATGTGCTTGTGTGCATGCTCAGTTGCACAACAGTGTCCAGCCCTTTGCGACCCTATGGACTATAGCCCATCAGACTCCTGTGTCCATGAGATTTCCCAGGCAAGAATATTGGAGTGGGTTGCCATTTCCTTCTCCAAGTGATCTTCCTGACCCAAGAACTGAACCCACTTCTCCTGCGTCTCCTGTACTGGCACACAGATTCTTTACCACTATGCCACCTGGGAAACCCCCAACAAAAATCTTCTTAAAAAGATCAAGCAGACAAAAATAAGCTAAAGTTATTTAATGATAATTTTTACTTGGAGCATTTACTAGAAATTAAAATGCTAGGACTTTTCTCTATCCCTGGAAAATCATCTTAAAATTAAATATGGATTTAAAACATAAATATAATATACTTCTGTGCCACCTGGGAAAACCTGAATTTCCTCCTAGAGAAGGCCAAAAGATAATTTTCAATTTTGATCCTTTTCCTTGCTCATTTTATTTCGATGACTGATGCTCTAAGCTTATTTTTGATTTCATTTGTTGCCTTCTCTATCGTATTTCAAAAGTTTCTTTTTATGACCTCCTGAAATACTGCAGGGCAGATTCAAACATGTCCCAAGCAGGCACTAAAATTTTAATGCATTTTTATGGAACCGGTCTCAGCCCCTTCAACACAACATTTATTTGTCCAGAAGGATGTTAGCAGAACATCCTCCTATTTATAACTCAGTAAGCAAATTGTTCCCATACTCCAAGTATGTAGAATTTTTTTTCAATGTCATATAAATACTGTGAAATTCATGTTATGCATCTGCATAAGTTCATCAGATTAGCTAACCTAACAACACAATCATGTCCAAGTGGACCCTTTTAATTAATGTGAGTCTTTTCTGAAGTTCAAAACAGTGTTGTTATTGTCACGTACATTAATATCTGTCGACACAGCTCAAATAAAAATTTATGCCATCAGTGTTATTCTAATCCTACTATTTAAAATAGCACACAGCACAAAACAAACAATGCATATTAAATCAATATTTTGTAACTTTTTTTCCTCTTTTTTAAAGGCTAATTGTTCTGACATTACTTCATTTTTCAGATATAGACGCAAACACAACAATTAATTTTCAATATGTACAAAGTAAATGGATAAGTAATGGTTAAAAACTACACAGCCCAAATTTTCCAGATCAGTCTCACAAGGCGAGATTTACATGAATAAACCAAATAAGTAACTTGTTTAACTACTTTATATAGGTAGACAATTTTAGGTTTAGGGACATGTGTATTAATTCCCAGTTGCTTGAGAGAGGAAGTAATTGTTCTTGTCATTTCTTAATTACAAAAATAATCACTCATACAATTGGGTGTTTCATCCTAGTTTGCTTCTTTTCAATGCAATTTCCATTTATTTCAGATACCATGATGTTTAAAATTCTAAATTTAAATACTTGAAAGTGTTTCCTAGAGTTAAGTACAGGACTGAAACTGCTGCAAATGTTCTAATTTGGGGAATTCCATTCTATTTCATCAAACTCTCATTTGATTTCATTGTGTGGAATAGGTCAGCAACTATGCCAATGGCCAAATCTGGCTTCAGCTGCTGTTGTTTTTTCTTTCTTTCTTTTTTGTATGCCCCACAAACTAAGACTGTTTTTTGCATTTTAAAAGGATTGAAAAAAGTTAAAGGAAGTGACAAGTGAAAATCATGGGAAATTCAGATCTGTGTATCCATAAATAAAGCTTGATGGGAACACAGATTCACTCATCAATCAGTTCATGTGCTGTCTGGAGATGTCTTCATACTACAGTTATGAGAGGAGAGTAGCTGCTACAGAGACCACATGGCCTATAAAGCCCCAACTGTTTACTATTTAGCCCTTTACAGAAAAGATTTACCCACTCCTGGAGCAGAGCATTTGTCTCTTCTTACTCTCTGACACATTATATATTACTGACACACTTTTTTAGTACTTGTTTTTTTTTCCAAACTGATGTATTCTGGGGTGCGTTCAGTAAGATGAGAAAATCATTTGTACTGCTGTAATTACACTGACTCTCCTATGTCTGCATCCCAGCCTTTAAAATAGAAAACTGAACACTTTTCTTGATAAACACTACTTTTTTGTGTGTGGCCAATTTCTATACCACCAGATATGGAGCCTGTTCCTAGCTTAATGATCTTCCCATTAGTAGCCTGTCAAGTGCTTAAAGACATTAAGTCATAATTGAATTAAATACTTTTGAAAAGTTGAATGATATGTAATTTAGAGCCCATCATTGAAATATCATCAACAAAGGCAATTACTATTCTCATAAACCATATATATATCTAAAGCATTTTCAGTAGATTGGCTAGGTGAACTGCATTGTTCCAAATTGTTAAAAAGAGCATATGTCCAAATCAGCAAACATCATGGTTGAAAAGATTAAAATTCTGGATCAATATTTATTTGCCTGACTGAATATCATGTGATGCTTTTTACTCTCTCCTTCAAATGTCAGTAAAATATAAAACTCACGGCATAGTTGAGCCAGTCTTACACAACTTCATTCTACCTCTAAAGTTTTCATGAACTATTTTTTAAAATATTTTAACTTTTTCCAAAAATACTTCTGTCAGTTTTCTACTTCAAGAAGAAACTAAGGCAGTTTAATCTTTGTGTTAGAAGACAGAATATATGAAAAGAAAGTAAATCAGAAAGAGGTTGAAAAACACTAAGACAGAGAGAAGCAGAAAGAAAAAGTTTCCAGTTGTCTTTTGCTGCTGCTAGTGGTGTTATTTTGCCTTTTCGTTCTTTTTTCTGATTCCTTAGGGGCATGAAGGGTACCTCCTGGGTAGAAATTAATCAACTCAGAGAGAGAATTAACTAGCCTATGTGTCTTCTTTCAGCTACAGGGCTTCTTACTTTCAGCAAAAACTTGAAATTGAAGTTGAGAGACCTCACACTTCTCCCAGAATCTTTAAAGCTCTGTATTTGGTAGAGGTTAAAGCGTCTGCCTGCAATGTGGGAGACCTAGGTTCGATCCCTGGGTCAGGAAGATCCCCTGGAGAAGGAAATGGCAACCCACTTCAGTATTCTTGCCTGGAGAATCCCATGGACAGAGGAGCTTGGTGGGCTACAGTCCACGGGTCGCAAAGAGTTGGACATGACTGAGCGACTTCACTTTCACTTTCTAATATAGTTAATGGTTTTATTTAAAGATGGAATTCAGTAGATTTTTCAAGGGTCAAATGTATTTCTATTAAGAGCTTCATATGGTTGATTCCAATACAATCATATGGCAGCTGGTCAAAATTTCTCTAAGGGTGTATAAAAATAAGAGCTTCAGACATAATGATCACTTCATCTCATTTACTGTATGTTTTATATATTTTAAAGAAAATCAAGCAAAACCTTAATATTTATCAATAGTGACTCTATCCACATCACGTTTAAAAATGAGATAATCCCAACAATAATATAATGGCTAGATAAATGATTGAATAGCTTTATAGTAGAAGTCTATGTACCCCATAAAATCACTGAAAGAAAATTTGATGATCACAAGGAAGTGCTGGGAGGGCATTAGGAGATGTTTATTTTTTCTATTCCTCGATAACCTGAACTCTACATTCTCTCCTCCAATTATGCCTGCCCTAACTCCCTCTTGCTCTGCCTTGTGGGATACTATTTCAGGCTGCTTGTATTTGCCCAGAGGGGAGAAAAGAATGGAAGCTAGTAATAGCAAGGTCATCAACTCCATAAAGAGTTAGAGATGACTGGGTGACCGAACAACAACAACTCCATCTGGGTCACACAGACCATGCAGTGGGGCAACTTCATCATTGAAGAGCTGAAGAGGGAAGGAGAGACTATGGTGGGGACAGTGCCTAATGATGGCTGACTGATAATCCTGGATGGGGGAAAAGTATATCTGAGATGGGGAAAAGGCCTCCATAGCTGAAGGATAAGCTTCAGATGGAATAAATAATGAAAATAAATCCTTAGAACTTGGTACCAGAGCAGAAATCACGTGTATGATTGTATGAGCAGAACACTGGAATGTTCCTTGACCATGTGAATGTAGCTTACTATATTGTATTATCTTACTTTAGAATATTATCTAGAAATATTTCATATTATTCAATATTTTTCTTTCTGTGCCTTATGTGCTAGGTCATAGAAAGGTGTTGGTAACTTTATAGATTTTATTTGTCCTTCAAGTTGAGGGATTTTTAAATATTTGCATCTTTCTATTTTTAAAAAACAGACAGGAAACATTGATCAGTAGTAAAGGATAATAATAGTAATAGTGGTAGTAATAAAAAAATAGTGATAAAACAAAATTTATAATCAGTTAAGGAGAGAAGGTTATTTGACATAGTGATAGTCTTGGCAATTAATTATTATGGTTTTCCATTTAGGGTAGAAGATTTTTGAAACTTGAAAAAAATCCTAATATTCTTTTACATTGTCCCTTACCTGAATGACAATAAAAGATATAATAAAATTTCATTCATATAAAACCATAATTTTATTCTTTCTGATATTATCATGGAATAGCCTTGAAATCAAATACATGCCACAGAATAGTATGGGTACAATATAATGTTAGAAGAGGGAAAAACTAGAGTTAAGGAAAAAAATATATATATATAACTTTTTAAATCACAAATGTGAAAAAATTCTCAAAATACTTGTAAAGTGTTGTTAAAGTCCAACTTCATTTATAACATTTTTTAAGGAAACAAAGGCTAGTTTTCTCCAAGTCTTGGATTTTTCTGAAGCACTGGTTGAAACATTCAGTGGTGGCCCAGTCCCCATTGTATGGACTTAGTTAGCCCTTTCTATTTCTGAGCTACAGCTCCTCTGAGTCTTTTCTGCGGGAAGATGGAAAAAGGAGCCTCAACAATTTCAAAAGAAATTGAGCTATGTCAACAGATAATTACTGATGGAATTAAACAGGCAAGAAAGAGTTTATTCAAGACAATTGCCATAATAAGAGATATTGAACTCAATTCCCTGAAACAACAAGCAGAAGAGTTTTTAAGCACTGAGTGAGCTAATGGAAATGTACTGAAGGACATTACAGGCAAGGTTGGTCAATACCATTGGGCTACCCATGTTTATTAGTTAATACAGTTGGAGTTTGACCCCTACTCTTCCACAAAGAGTGGGAGACAGCCACACTATTTTTATTGATGATTACAGTTCAGAGAGATAGCTTCCAGGCCCTTGGGAAAACATTCCTTGGCTTTAGAAGATAGACATCTCAAAGGAGCAGGGAAAAGATTTATAAATTGCAATAAATTTTCTAAAGTCAAGTCTCCCCAACGAGGAATTGAACCTGGGTCTCCTGCATTAAGGCAGGTTCTTTACTACCATCTGAGTCCCTAGGGAAGTCCTTCAAGCATATGTCATAAGGAGGAAATCTGTCTAAAATCACTCAAGCTGGGGAGAATGTTCAGGTGTTCTTGGTTAGCCACTTGACTACCATCAATCTAGCTTAAATTCAACATTCAGAAAACTAAGATCACGGATTCCAGTCTCACATGGCAAATAGATGGGGAAATAGTTGAAACAATGAAAGACTTTATTTTCTTGGGCTCCAAAATCACTGCAGACAGTGACTGTAGCCATGAAATTAAAAGACACATGCTCCTTGGGAGAAAATCTATGACAAACCTAGATGGCATATCGAAAAGTATAGAGACGTTACTTTGCCAGCAAAGGTCCATATAGTCAAAGCTATGGTTTTTCAGTTATATATGGATGTGAGAGTTGGACAATAAAAAAGGCTGAGTGCCAAAGAATTGATGCTTTTGAACTATGGGGCTGGAGAAGACCCTTGAGAGTCCCTTGGACTGCAAGAAGATCCACCCAGTCTATCCTAAATGAAATCAACCCTAATCATTTGTTGGAAGGACTGATGCTAAAGGTGAAGCTCCATACTTTGGCAACCTGATGCAAAGAGATGACTCATTGGAAAAAACCCTGATGCTGGGAAAGATAGAAGGCAGAAGCACAAGGGGATGACAGAGTGTGAGATGGCTGGATGGCATAACCGATTCAATGGAAATGAGTCTGAGCAAGCTCTGGGAGATGGTGAAGGGCAGGGAAGCCTGGCATGCTGCAATCCATGGGGTCAAAGTGATGGGACCGGATGCCATGATCTTCATTTTTCTGACTTTGAAAAACAGAAACAAAATATTCTTTCTGCACTCAATATAAACTATTATTGACAACTCTGTCCATATGTTCAAAGGTCCCACTTAAGGAATGTATGAGTCCGTTGTACCAGGACAATTGTTCTCTGAGGAATTAGTTGGCTTTCTACCTTTTGATAATGAGAGTTTTTCATACAGGGACAACTTGTTGAAATTGTCAATCCTGTAGTTTCAGGAGCCAGATTCTTGAGTCAGAATCCCAGTGTCAACACTTACAGCTTTGTATCCTATAGCAAGTTATTTCACCATTCTGTGTCCTATTTAAAATAAGGTTATTAATAGAACTCACCCAGCAGGGTTATTGGGACAATACATTATTACATATGAATCTTGGTATATGTATGGTACACTGGTGGCTGTGAGAAATGATAACCTCATTTTGTTTCTCTCTCTCTTCCTTCTTTCACCCCTCCCTTTCCTTCTTTCCTTTTTTTTCTTTCATTTGTTATTTTTATTTTTTATTTTTCCTTTTTAATTTGGCTATATGAAAATCCTGTGTAAATTCTAATTGACACAGCAACTATGCAGTCTCTTATGTAAACAACTTAGAACAGAAAACGCTGAGTGTTGCTGTCAACATTTCTTTCTTTCCTAGAATTCATGTTTCCTTTTTGGGCTTGAGTTTTATTGCTCCTATTTGATGTTTCCTTTATGATGGGTTCTTCAAGCATTTTATGAGTTCAAAGTAAAATAAATATAAAATAAACTATAAAGTAGGAAATAATGTTCCATGGGTTAAAAGTCATAAATATCAATACAAGGTACTATAAGGGGACATAAAAAATCAGAGTTCTTCCTTTTGTGAAGTTCACACATTAAGAAAATACCATGACAAAAATTAACTTAGTATCATGCCCCATACACATGCTGAGTTCTAGTATATTTTAAGGAAATAAATTTCAGTAATAAAATGATTTGCAAAAAATTTCACTGTGAATCTTTGATGGTGGAATATGTGTTCACATGCTCAATTTCTACAAATCATTTTGAATAAAATAAATGGTTGCAAGTAATAAAGGATGAAAAATTATGAAAGAATAATGTTAACTATTCTGGAAAAAAAAGAAGATGTAGATTCTAAGTATAGTCTTCCCAATAAATAATTTTTTATGAATTTTCAGACAAGACAATTTTCCTCTTGGTACCTTACTTTTGTGATAACACCTGTTCTGCTTACCCATAGGGATCTTGTGAAGATGAAGTGAGGCAATGAATTTGAAAACTTTGCTAAAACACCCTGCAAACATATGCAGTATACTAATATAACTAGTAGTATAATTAAAAGATTGCATTTTCAAAATGTTAAAATTAGTTGCAGTTTCTTAAAAGTCTACAAGTTTAAAGCAAACAGATGGATAAGAATAGCTCTTGAATGCCAAATTTAGTGTGGTATGTTTTCTTGCTGGTATGCCTGAAAGTTGTATCTAAAAAGCAACTGCAGAAGTAAAATATCAAGTGCTCAAATAGTAAATAGATATCAAACAGTTGTTATATTTTCAAACTGAAAAGGAAAGGAAGGAAGGAAGGAAAAGAAAGAGAAATGATGAAAGAAAAAGAAAGAAAATTAATTTAATTTATGGGTTATTCCAACTACAAGCAGTTTAAAGACAGCATTTACTACAGGGTTACAAAATCTTTGGGTCTACTGCTTAATATTATCAATGCAATTAACCTTAACCATTTCTTCTACATATTGATCCTCAAGCACTTCCATAAAGGTGTTTCTTCCTTATTGCTGTAATGGCCTTTCCATTTTTAGTTGATGAGAAAGTTTATAAATGCTTGGCTTCTATTCTCAGATGGGAAGCTCTCTTACCTAATTGGTTGTTTTTAAGTAGCTCTTAATTAGAACTGTTTTTGGAATGTAATTTCCATTCCATCAGTTTCCCTTTACTGAATTGCTCCCTATTTATGTTGTATAGACTTTATTAACTTATAATCACTTTTATGAGACTGAGTGGTGATGATATTTTCAGGATAATTTTAGAACTGGCAGCATTGGATCTTCTGGGTGATGAACTATTAGTATGATGAACATCCTGAAATTTTGAATACTATTAAATTATAAAAATTACTACTATAATAACAAAAAAAATACCAGTAAATTGTAAAGTATATGCGGTATAATTCTAAAGTCAAGAGGAACATGAAAAGGCTTTCTGCTCACCATATTTATTTATGCATCAGAAAGAAATCTGGCCATAAAAAAAGGGAAGTCTGTTATTTTACAAAAATTATAAAATCAGAGTTTTTGCAAATATTATAACTATTGGGAAAATTATGTTGGAAGATTAAGCCAAAACAATAGTGAACATTTCTGAAACATAAAGGGGGCTAGAACCATGTTAGAGAAAACTGCTAGAGCTTTATATGTTCTAACACAGGATTAGTAAATGTTCTAACCCATGCATTGAACAAGAAGTCCCAGAAAAGCCTGATGGAATAGGTAGATATTAATAAAGGTTATGAAGTTTTTCATCAGCCACAGCCATGTTGCCTCCTGTCTCTGTGCCAGGAGTTCATTATGAGATAGAAGTTAACACATATAAGTAAAAGTTACACAAGCAATGTACTACAAATCTGATCAAGAGGTTTCTGTTTTATTACAAGAAATAAGCCAAAATTAGAATTTCTTTCTGACAAATCAGGTTCACGATGCATGCAAGCTGGGCGATGAGGATGCAAACAATGTGGGCAGTGAGACTTAAAAGATAACTGGTTGTTACACTTTCCTTCACAGTAACTCCGCCCTAAGACTCCTTCCTTATGCAGAAAATATAAATGAAGGAGACAACTTTTTCATAAAAGTTAAGCAAGATTTTGCTCACATATATCCTCAATTGGAAAAACTTCAAAAAAAGATTGGGAAAGGAGGGCAATGAGTGGTTAGCTTTTATTTTTATTTTATTTTTATTGTTACTTTATTTTACTTTACAATACTGTATTGGTTTTGCCATACATTGACATGAATCCACACGGGTGTACATGAGTTCCCAAACATGAACCCCCCTCCCACCTCCCACCCCATATCATCTGTCTGGATCATCCCCGTGCACCAGCCCCAAGCATCCTGTATCCTGCATCGAACATAGACTGGCAATTCATTTCTTACATGATAGTATACATGTTTCAATGCCATTCTCCCAAATCATCCCACCCTCTCCCTCTCCCTCAGAGTCCAAAAGTCCGCTCTACACATCTGTGTCTCTTTTGCTGTCTCGCAAAGGGGGTCAATGAGTGGTTAGTTTTTAAAGAAAAGAATTTAGGTTGACTTTGCAAACTGTAAATAAGTGGGAAATGAAAATGGAGGAAGTTATGAAATAGCTGTCATTTACTGAGTAGAAGGGAAGATCCCCTGGAGGAGAAGAATGCAACCCACTCCAGTATTCTTGCCTGGAAAATCCCATAGACAGAAGAGTCTGGAGGGCTACCATAGATGGGGTTGCAAAGAGTTGAACAAGACTGAGCATGCACACACACACACACACACACACACACACACACACACTGAGTAGAAACAACTGGGCACTTACTACATGCTAGGCCCTTCAAAGGATGTGCTATTCTGCCATCTTTATGCAAGCATTGAGTACACCGTGCAGCACATATTTAAAATTAGGCTACTCTCACAGTTACCTCTGAATTTGGTGAAAATCCATTTGAATGTATTTGTCTGATTCAATGATAGACAAATGGACAGAAATATCATTTTACTCATGTTCATAATTTTTAAAAACAGCTAAAGTTAAGTTCAAAAAAAGCTAAATAAAGAAGTACTTATTGCTTCTTTATCATTTTAACTTTCAGTAAGTCAGAAACTTAATTGTGACTTCACAAGTGAGGTATATTATCTCTCTTAGGTCACATGGGGCCCATTTTTTTTTGCATTCCAATCTAATGGACTTTTAGTAGCCTCCCTAAGCATCTAACTAAAGACGAAGTGAATTAGGCAATAGGGAAAACCTGGCTCATTAGGATCCAATGTACTGTATTCAGAATTAAATTAAAGAGTCTCACCTCATCAAACTCACGAATCCACCGTAACACAGACACTGATGAACAAAGGCCATTGCTTCACAACAGAGGATGGCTCTATCCTTCGGATTCTGAATGCATACAACAGAACCTCTTATTACTATGTTTGTGGTCAATTCATAATGTCATCAGGATTATCCAAAGGTTACATTTCAGTATTTCATATGGTGTTCTGGGATTGGGCTGGTCAATACCGTGGCAACTTATTTCTTACCATGTTTCATCCAAATGCTTCTCTAAGTGTATCTCTATGCTCAGACTATAAAACAACACAAGCAAATCAGGAGTTAAGGAAACAGTAGAAGTGAATTAGGGCATAGATAGAGGTGTTAAATTAGAGTTTGCCTGGTGCTCCAGTTATTTATGAAATAAACTGATATCATTAAAGTTTTAGAAGATTCTATTTTTACTTTTTATTTTGTAGCCATTCGCACAGAAGTGATAATTAAGGCCACTGTATATAATCAACATACTTGAGAAGAAAAATGACTAGCTGAAGTTTTCCAATGGTTCATTAAAACAGAAAGCTCAAAAACCACAGGAGAAGAGAACTCAAAGTTGAACAGTTTTTATAAGAAATAAAATGACACAGAGGAAACCAAAGACTCTCTTCATGGAGGGCTTTTTGAATGAGGGATTAAGTTTAGGTTTTTAGATTCCACAAGCAAAACTAGAAAGATTTGCAAACAATTTCAACATCATTTCCCAAATATTTAGCCATTAGATTTTTTAGCAGACCATCTATTCTAATGGGCTAATGTTCTATAGAAAATACTTTTAGAAACATTGAAAGATACTGTGGCTTGTTCATGTAAGCACCAAAATAGTCATTTATTTTAACCTCTGTTTATGAACGTTACATACTTCCCATTTTTAAATTACTATTTTCACTTTTTGCTGCACTACATTGAACCTTTGTTGGTGTCTCAGGTTTAATGAGAGGCACATGCATAAAAACCCCATGTTGTATGGATGAACCTAGAGACTGTTGTACTAAGTGAAGCAAATCAAACGAGAAAGAGTCAAGCCATATTATATCAATGTCATCTGGTCCGATCACTTCATGGCAAGTAGATGGGGAAACAATGGAAACAGTGAGAGACTTTTTTTGGGGGGGAGGACTCCAAAATCACTGAAGATGGTGACTGCAGCCATGAAATTAAAAGACGCTTGCTCTTTGGAAAAAAAGTTATGACCAACCTAGACAGCATATTAAAAAGCAGAGACATTACTTTGCCAACTAAGGTTCGTCTAGTCAAAGCAATTGTTTTTCCAGTGGTCATGTATGGATGCGAGAGTTGAACTATAAAGAAAGCTGCGAGCCGAACAATGGATGCTTTTGAACCGTGGTGTTGGGGAAGACTCTTCAGAGTCACTTGGACTTCAAGGAGACCCAAGGAGTCAATCCAAAAGGAATCAGTCCTGAATATTCTTTGGAAGGACTGATGCTAAAGCTGAAATTCCAATACTTTGGCCACCTGATGTGAAGAACTGACTCACTGGAAAAGACCCTGATGCTGGGAAAGATTGAAAGCAGTAGGAGAAGGGAACAACAGAGGATGAGATGGTTAGATGGCATCACCGACTCAGTGGACATGAGTTTGAGCAAGATCTGTGAGCTGTTGATGGACAGGGAAGCCTGGCATGCTGCAGTCCATGGGGTTGCAAAGAGTTGAACATGACTGAGTGACTGAACTGACTGATATGATATCACTTCTACATGGAATCTAAAATATGATACAAATGAACTTATTTACAAAACAGGCTCATAGACAGACAGAGCAGACTTGTGGTTGCCAAAGTGGAGGGAAGGTAGGAGAAGGATGGATTGGGAGTTTGTAATTAGCAGATGCAAACCAATATATATAGGATGGATAAACAACAAAGTCTGACTGTATAGTACAGGGAACAATGTTCAGTATTCTGTAATACACCATAATGGAAAAAATATTAAAAAGTATGTACATATATGTATAAATGAATTACTTTGCTGTACAGAAGAAATTAACACGACATTTTAAATCAACTGTACTTCAATTAAAAACACTTAAAAAGCCCATGTTGTTTGCAGTGGTACCTTCAGAACACATCCAGGTATGTCAACATACTTGCCTCTATATGCAAAGTCTATAAACTGCATGTTTTGTTTTGTTTATTGTTGGTTTTTTAATTAATTTCAGGGTCTGCTTTTTTTGTTTGTTTGTTTCACCTTAGGACTTGTTCTATACCATCTATAATAAGCAAGTAAACCAAGTACAAAACTGGTTAGAACACAATTACTTGAGGAACTCTTCTATCAGTAAAACAAATGCATAAGCTGTGAAGTCTATGTAGGATAATTATGATACAAATTTCCAATTCACAATTTAAAATTGATGAAAGCCCTGAGTCAAATATATTGTCTGTGACCCTGATCTATTCTTTTTGTTTTGCCATGATTAGCATTTCCTATGTGTTTCATGATATGTTTTCCTTTGCTAGAAAAATGATTATTTACCTCTGGGTCCTTATTACTATTTGAAAAAATACCAAATCTTGGCTCATGAGTTTGAAGCGTATTTTAAATACACTTGGTTAATCAATTGCATGCAAGAGAAGAAACTTTATAATCCTCTATATGCTAGAAGCTACTGGTTATCTAGTATCAGGAAATTGATTCTCTGTATTTTTCTGGCCTATGGCTTTCTTTTTCCTTTCTAAACTGTATCCTATATTTTCTCTGGTCAGTTGCCTCAGTGTTCTGATCACACTGTGCCAGTGGAAGGTATGTTTTACATTTTTAGAAAGCATAAAATATACTTTGAAATTACATTAATGCTATAAATACTAGGTAGAGAAATGGGTACTATTAATATATTACACAGTGCCCACAATAGCACAGATATTTTACTCCTTAACTATTTCACAACCAGTGTTTAGTAGGATTGCAAATGGACTTTGGGTAACATTTGTAGTCAATGATGGTCTTTTAAAAGTATCTCCTGGTGTTCAGGTTTATTTCAGTAGGGCATCTTTTAAAAAACCTGAATTTATACTAGGGAGACACTGCTTTGCAACTAATGCAGTTTTACAACTTAGGAGAAAAGGAAAGAAAATGATGGAGCATTAAAAAGATTGTAAATAGAAATAGCTCCAGAAAGAATGAAGAGGCTGAGCCAAAGTGAAAACAACGCTTAGTTGTGGATGTGAGTGGTGATGGAAGTAAAGTCCAATGCTATAAAGAACAATATTGCATATAAACCTGGAATGTTAGGTCCATGAATCAAAGTAAATTGGAAGTGGTCAAATAGGAGATGGCCAGAATGAACTTCGACATTTTAGGAATCAGTGAACTAAAAGGAAGTGGAATGGGCAATTTAATTCAGATGGCCATGATATCTACCACTGTGGCAAGAATCCCTTAGAAGAAAATAGTACCCATTAGAGTCAACAAAAGAGTCTGAAAGGCAGTTCTTTGGTTCAATCTCAAAAATGACAGAATGATCTCTGTTCATTTCCAAGGCAAACCATTCAATATCACAGTAATCCAAGTATATGCCCCAACCACTAATGCCAAAGAAGCTGAAGCTGAACATTCTATGAAGACCTAAAAGACCTTCTGGAACTAACACCCAAAAAGATGTCCTTTTCATTACAGGGGACTGGAATGCAAAAGTAGGAAGTCAAGAAATACCTGGAGTAACAGGCAAATTTGGCCTTGGAGTACAAAATGAAGCAGGGCAAAGGCCAACAGAGTTTTGCCAAGAGAACGCACTGGTCATACCAAACACCCTCTTCCAACAACACAGGAGAAGACTCTACACATGGATATCACCACAGGGTCAATACCAAAATCAGACTGATTATATTCTTTGCAGCCAATGATGGAGAAGATCTATACAGTCAAATAAGACTAGGAGTTGACTGTGGCTCAGAACATGAACTCCTTATTGCAAAATTCATACTTAAAGAAAGTAGGGAAAACCACTCGACCATTCAAGTATGACCTAAATTAAATCCCTGATGTTGGGAAAGATTGAAGGCAGGAGGAGAAGGGGACAACAGAGGATGAGATGGTTGGACACTGACTCGATGGACATGACCGATAGCTGGATGGCATCACTGATTCAATGGTGATAGGGAAGCCTGGTGTGCTGCAGTTCATGAGGTCACAAAGAGTCAGACATGACTGAGCAACTGACAGTTTCACTTCACTTTCACTTCTTTCTTGTGAGAGATGGAAGTACATTGATGGCTTTACACAGTGTCAGTTTGGGAAAGAAAAAGGTAAGGAGAGAAAGTAGATTGAAAGATGGAAAAACTATAACAAATGGGGTAGTGAAACACAATTACAATGAGAAAGTATTCTCACTTTGCCACTGAAAGTTTGAGTTGTCTATCAAAATTCCAGACAAAAATCAGCTAAATTTTGATTAGTCAATATCCAATATCTCCTCTTTTTGTGTTACAATGATTGTCAAATCATCCTGGTATTCTGCACTGACTGTTGCTTTCCATAACTAGAAAGTTTATATAAGGTTCAGAGACTCTAAGTGTAAATCCTGGTGCATACATACTAGACTATGATTTTGTTAAAATCTGTCATCAGAAAGTAGCATATTTTGACAAAAGATAATCTCTTTGAAGTTTTAACAAAGGACAAACAGGCTCACAAGCTACTGGTGTCCAGACACAAGTATTCTGTTAGACCAGAATTCTTTAGGTCATCCATCTTTCTATGACCAGACCAAGCATCACATTCCAACCAAAGACTGTCCCCATCAAACATGCTTTGTATTGGCCATGGAAATGAAAACTTAGATAGAACTCCAAGAAAAGGAGAATTTTATTTCTTCATTTCTAATCTATTGAACCAGACAAAGCTATGGTAAGTAGTCCCTAAGATCTATGCTGTTACAGGACCTCTACCACACAAAAAAAGTAGTTTTCAATATTGTCCTCTTCAGAGTAAACAGGCAAGATACTTTATTATGTTTGCTGAGGTTTGACCAATACTTTGTCTCTTTTCTATTGAAAGGAAAATATACCTTTTATTGACTTCATTAATTTCACACTATTCCATGAGGTGAATCTTTATGTTCAAAAGAGAGATTTAAAATTGACTGCATTTTCACTTCATTTTTGCCTGCAACTGAAAATTTGCCATTTACTCAGATTTTGCTATTACATAAATGAAACCTTAGTGTATGATTTTGGAGCTATATTTTAAAAGTATTCATTTCAACTGGGATATATTGCCAAACACAATAGAAAAATTCATAGGTCATTCTGTGCAACACAATAGGAAAACATTTTATTTACTGCATCTCTCTTTGGATTATTTTACACAATGAAAAACATAGTATAGTATTTGTTTATTGCTCTTGATTATATCATACAATAATAGGTGGGAAATTCTTAAAGAGATGGAAATGCCAGACAACATTACCTGCCTCCTGAGAAACCTGTATGCAGGTCAAGAAGCAACAGAACTGGACATGGAACAACTGACTGGTTCAAAACTGGAAAAGGAGTATGACAAGGGTGTCTATTGTCACCCTGCTTATTTAACTTATATGCAGAGTATATGATGTGAAATGCCAGGCAGGATGAATCACAAGCTGGAATCAAGACTGTCAGGAGAAATATCAACAGCCTCAAATATGCAGATGATACCCCTCTATTGGTAGAAAGTGAAGAGGAACTAAAGAGTTTCTTGATGAGGGTGAAAGAGGGGAGGGAAAAAGCTGGCTGGGCACTCAACATTAAAAACAACTAAGATCATGGCATCTGGTCCCATCACTTCATGGCAGATAGAAAGGGAAAAAGTGGAGGCAGTGACAGAGTTTATTTTCTTAGGCTTCAAAATCACTGCAGACGGTGACTGCAGTCTAGAAATTAAAAGACTCTTGTTCCTTGAAAGGAAAACTATGACAAACCTAGGTAGCATATTAAAAAGCAGAGACATAATTTTGCCAACAAATGTCCATATAGTCAAAGCTATGGTTTTTCCATAGCTTTGGATGTGAGATGGATGGATAGGTATAGGTATAGGTGTGGATGGCATAGGTATGGATGCGAGAGTTGGACCATAAAGAAGACTGAGCACTGAAGAATTGATGCTTTTGAACTGTGGTGTTGGAGAAGACTCTTGAGAGTCCCTTGGACTCTAAGGAGATCAAACCAGTCAATCCTAAAGGAAATCAACTCTGAATATTCATTGGAAGGACTAACAGAGAAGCTCTAGTACTTTGGCCACCTGATGCATAGAGCCGACTCATTGGAAAAAAACCAGATGCTGGGAAAGATTGAAGGCAAAAGAAGAAGGGGGCAGCAGAGGATAAGATGGTTAAATAACATCCCCAACTCAATGCACATGAATTTGAGCAAGCTTCGGGAGTTAGTGAACAATAGGGTAGCCTGACAAACTACAGTCCATGGGTTGCAAAGAGTCAGACATGACTTATTGACTCAACAGCAGCAAGTCTGTATGTAATTAATACTTTTACCAGGCTGGCCAACACCTCTGTCTTAAACTTTCTGTAAAATTTGTTTGTGCTGACATATCCCCTCTTACTAATCCCTGCCTGATCCAGTCATCTCAATGAGATTGTGCAGGCCATGTAAACTCTGCCCCCCATTCTTTGTGGTATACCATTACTTACAATGATATAATAGTTTATAGACTTCATGAATTAAAATTTTCAAGCACATTATTTTATCCAAATAAAATGTGCTCTGTATATAAATGTTATACATGCCACATCTGAGAAACTGGTCAACATAATTACTTGCTGCCACGAAACATGCCTTAGACCCAGAATGGAATTGAAATTCCTTGACCACAACATCCATTTACCTAGAAAAATATAATTAATCAGGAGATGGAACAGCTGCTTACTCCAGTAGTAAGTTGTTGCTTACTCTCTACTTGTAGAGACATCAATAGTAAAGCATCCACCTGCCAAGGCAGAACGTACAAGAGAAGTGGGTTCAATCCCTGGGTCAGAAAGATCCCTTGGAATAGGAAATGGCAACCCACTTCTTTATTCTTGCCTGGAAAATCCCATGAACAGAGGAACTTGGTGGTCTACAGTCCATGGGGTCTCAAAGAGCTGGACATGACTTAGTGACTAGACAACATTTTGAATCTAGTCCCTGAATCCCCAGGAGTCTGTGCAAAAGAGAATAAAGGGCTTTCCATGGTGAAGTAAAAGGAGAAGTATACATCAAGTGGTTTTGAAGTCCACTAACCGAACTTCAACCAAAGCAGCATTCACCAGTGTCTTTTTATATATGGGACTTTATTTCACTAGAGTGTCCCTCTGCTAGAGTTTAATGTTTGGAAACAGATTGCCTGGTGTTACATTATTGCATATTAGACAGTTTTTTTTAAGCCTTCCCTTCTTTCATTAAATTTTCTCCACAGTGCCTAACAATGAGGTTTAGCTTTGGTAAAAGCATGGATTAACCTGAACTGTTACCTATAAAAGAATACCTCCTCCACAGCATAATTGTGAGAACTTAAACAGGATGATATATGCTGTATCCAGCACAAGGGGACTTAAACAAGGCAATCAATAAATGTAATTATTTCCTTCTTTTTCTAGCACACTAATCAGCATCTGGTTAGTTCTTAATAAGTATTTGTTAAAAAGAACTACATCTCAGCATTTTACCATTTAATACTAACCTGTCTTGATTTTAAATAGCTTTTGTTGAAGCTTTGCAACCAATTCATCTTGACCAATATTTCTAAATAAGATAGTTGGTTTTCAATGTGCTTCTTGGAGGTGTTCCTTGCCGTAGTAGGAGTAGGACAGGAGGGAAAGTTATCCAGAAAATTTGAAGTTAAGCTTATCCATTGAAAATGTGATTAAGTTAACACAAGCGAACATGTAACAGATGAGATTCATCATCTATAAAAATGTCACCTTAAATGGTATTAGTAGCTAGGATATATTGAACACTTTTTCTGGGCCAGGTATTTTGCCTAGTTTTTATAAACAATCCTATGAAGTAGATATGAGTCTAATTTTATATTAATAGATGAGAAAAGTAAGGCTTAGGGAAGTGAAGTAGTTTGCCCAAAGTGGAACAACAACTGGATTCAAATCCCAGTAATCTGATTTTAATCGGCACAGTTAACTAATTAATCAACAATACCAAAATCTGTGAATGAAAATTTGCTTTTTAAAAAAAATATAATAAAGAGTAATAAATATTAAGTTAATATAGTAGTAGATTACATGTTTCTTCTTCTTTAGTAGGATGACACCGGATACATATACACAAATGATAAAATCCCTATGACGGACATGAGTATATTGACATTTTTAATTGGCACTCACCCTGGTGGCTCAGATGGTAAAGTGTCTGCCTACAATGAGGGAGAACCAGGTTCAATCCCTGGTTTGGGAAGGTCTCCTGGAGAAGGAAATGGCAACCCACTCCAGTATTCTTGCCTGGAAAATCCCATGGACAGGAGAGCCTTGGTAGGCTATAGTCCATGGGGTCACAAAAAGCTGGACATGACTGAGTGACTTCACTTTCATCAGGTTATATTACATAATGCATTATATGGAAGACTCATCAGTTACAATATATTGCACTACACTATAAGATCTTCTTAAGAAAAGCAGATGATATATAAGAAAACTAGAAAAGGAGATGCCTAAGAGTCACTCTTTCATAATCCCTTTTTTAGGAGAGGTGATGACATAAACAATCAGGGGTCCAGGGCAGCCATCTCTGAAATGGAGATGGATGGCACAGACTATCCGAGCTCAATGATACTATCCGTCAAGAGTACGCAGAATAGCCTTGCTATGATTTCATGCTGTTCCTCTTAAGTTACATTTTCTAGCTGTAAATAATTAGATCAGTACAGTAATTCATGTATTATGTAGACTATTAAGAGTTTGCAGCTTGGTTGAACAAATTCAACATAACTTAATCAATTGCCAGTGAATTAAAGAGCAAATAAACAAGCTTTTTATTTTGTAAATACAGGAAACAGACTCTGAAATATGGTAAACCCACAAAGTGTCCACCATGATGAAGCCCCTTCTGGGCAACTAGTAGCTTTTGGAGATGCTTATTTTATCCTAGAATGGTGTTTCTCTTCTTTATCACCTTCCCTTCTGTAAATTGTTATGGTCATTTTTCTCTTGGGTAGCAGTGATAGAAGTAATTCCAGATGTTCTCACTAATTCCTAGCAATTATAACTTTTCATCAGCACTTTCATTCAGTGCTTTACAAACACAGGTTTTGTACACTCATGCACACACACACAAACCCCTGATTGACTCTCACTTTCCTAATAACAATGCACACGTTAGGCAACCCTGGATTATAGTCCAGACTCCTAACCAAATTCACTTTTATGATAAATTAATTAGGACATTTATATTAGAGCAAATATCCTTCCTTTTATAAAGGACAAAAACCCAACTTCACAAAATCCACACTGTAACCTTAGCTCTTTGGCTAATATCCTCAAGGCATTCATCAAGGTCAGACCTAATCACTAAGAACTATTCCTGCCTTGCTACTGGGCTATTTTTTTTTTTTTTTAAACCTTGGCAAGAACCAACTAATAGGATTAGACAGACTCCCTGATTTGCCATCAGATAATATAATCCAATATAATGTCAGCAAAATAAATGCTATTGTTGCAACACTGGTTGAACTTAACATTTACTCTGAGTGTATAATTCAGCATTCTCTATTATATGGTTGCTCTATAAAAATTTTTGAAATGTTAAGTTTTGGCCCAAATCTATTTATACTGATCTCCATATTGTTGTATATTTATCCTCTTTAGAACACTGTACTCAACTTTGTACAGAATTCTCTTAAAGCTTGTCCAATTTCCCTTAGTGGCTTATTCAGGTAATAAAACTTCTCAGGAAACACAGGGATGGTTTTTGCCTTGCCCCTTGGGAAGCAACTTGATAACAAAGAAAACAGAGAGGAAGAAAGTTGAGTAATCTCCTCCAGATAATTTGCTTAGTATTGACATTTTCTCATAAATAATATATTAAAAAAAACTTTCTGCATTTGCTTCATAGACTACATATGTATACTTCTCTTTCAAAAAAGTGTTGTGGGGTGATGTGATTGCTCAAATGAATTAATGTTCTTATTAATACACAGTTTCTTAAGGAGAAAATATTATTTTCAATCAGATTAAAATTTGTTCTTTAAGTATTAATAAATATTCATCAAAGTGTACGAAGTATAATTAACCCATCTCACTCTAGTATTAGCATTCATATCCACTTGGATGAGAACTGGTGTTACTCTACACACAAAAACATACTCAAAAATGGATTAATGACCTAAATTTAAGACCAGATACCATAAAACTCTTAGAGGCAATCATAGGCAGAACACTCTCTGACATAAATTATAGCAAGATCTTTTTTGAACCATTTCCTACAGTAATAAAAATAAAAATATACAAATGAGACCTAATTAAACTTGAAAGCTTTTGCACAGCAAAGGAAACCATAAACAAAATGAAAAGACAACCCACAGAATGGGAGAAAATATTTGCAAACGAAGCAAATGACAAGGGGTTAATCTCTAAATTATACAAACAGCTCTTGAAGCACAATATCAAAAAAATAAAAAATAAAAACAATCCCCTCAGAAAATGGGCAGAAGTTCAAAATAGACACGTCTCCAAAGAAGACATACAGATGGCCAAGAGGCCACATGAAAAGATGCTTATCACTAATTATTTGTTGTAGTTGTTCAGTTGCCCAGTCATGTCTGACTTTTTGCAACAACCCCATGGACTGCGGCACACCAGGCCTCCCTATTCCTCACCACCTCCCAAAGTTTGCCCAAGTCCATGTCCTTGTCATCCAAGCCCCTTGTCATGGCAAAGGGGCTTGCATAACCCAATGAATCTATGAGCCACGCCATGTAGGGCCACCCAATACAGACAGGTCATAGCAGAGAGTTCTGACAAAATGTGATCCACTGGAGGAGGGAACAGCACACCACCCCAGGATACGTGCCCTGAGAACATTGTGAACTGTATAAGAGCACTAATTATTAGAGAAATGCAAATCAAAACTACAGTGAAGGATCACCTCACACCACATGAGTCAGAATTACCGTCATCAAAAAATCTATAAACAATAAATGCTGGAGAGGGTGTGGAGAAAAGGGAGCCCTCCTACACTTAGTGGGAATATAAATTGGTACAGCCACTGTACCAATATGGTACCATATGGAGAACAGCATGGAGGTTCCTTAGAACTCTAAAAATAGAGTTACCATATGATTCAACAATCATATTCCTGGACAGATATCTAAAGAAAACCATAATTTTAAAACATACATGTACCCCAATATTCATTGCAGCACTATTTACAATAACCAGAACCTGGAAGCAACCTAAATGTCTACTGATGGAAGAATGGATAAAGAAGATGTGGAGTTTATATACACACACACACGTATACACACACACACACACACACACACACACACATATTATAATGGTGTATTACTCAGCCATAAAAAGAACAAAATGATGCCATTTGCCATGACATGGATAGATCTGGAGATTGCCATACTGAGTGGACATAAGTCAGACAAAGGCAAATATATGATATCACTTACACGTGGAGTCCAAAAATGGTACAAATGAGCTATTTACAAAACAGAAATAGAGTCACAAATGCAGACAACAAGCTTATGGTTACCAAGGAGGGGATAAATTAGGAGATTGGGATTGACATATATACATTACTCTATATGAAACAGATAACTAATAAGAACTTACTGCATAGCTAAGGGAACTCTCCTCAATAGAATCTAAAAAAGTGGTTATATATATATAAAATGTATATTATATATATGGCATAATTTATATCACTGTGCTATACAGCACAAATTTGCACAATTGCAAATTAACTATACTCTAATAAAAACTAATTTTTAAAAAATTGCTATTATTTCTTTCACTCAGAAGTAATAGTGATTCCCCTGAAGTTAAAGAGCAATTTAATTCAGTCATGGACAGAATTGTATATTATATGACACCTGGCTTCTGGTATCAAAATTTGAAATATGTAAAGAAACCTGGCATGAGGAAACAAACCTTCCAAAAAAATTAAAACCACCATGACTACAAGGATGCTGTTATACTTATTTTTTTAGATGAAAAAAAAAATTGCCTTAAGGAAAAATTTCTCATTTTAACACTTCTGAAAATAGAAATGTTGTTCTTGATTCAAAGCCAATTTTGAACTGTAACAGAGTAATCATTAAAGTGAATTAAAAAATAATATGGATAACATAGTCTCTGTGGTTATAACCAATTTTGTTGTTTGATAGAGGTTCCCAAATGTAAGTTTGGTAACCAGTGCACTTGAAGAAACTGATGCATTTGTTAAAAACACAAATACCTGAGTTCCCACAGTACTTTCTAAAAAACTCCACAGGTAACTATAGCCGTCACGTAATTTTGAGCACCACTGAGTAAATTTCAACATTTCTTCCCTCCATTTGCTCATGTGCACTTGAGGAGAATCATTAATAATTTTTTCACAGGCAGGAGAAATAAACAGGAGAGATTAAAATTAGTGTTAATGATCATAATTGCAATGCTGAACAAAAGCCCAGCTCTGTATGACTTTGTTGGCATGGTCATTGCAGGTGGGCAGGAAGTGAAAGGCTTTGTAATCATGGAATCAGCTTTACTCTGGGGCTGGGAAGGTTTCACTTAAAAAGTATATATGTCTCCTGGCTACTACTAGTGAAAATGAGAGCTGGGAAAAAGGAGGCAGCAGGAAACATGTGGAAGATTTTGAGAGGAAAGAGACAAGGAGGCAAAAACCTTGTTCTTTCCAATAGCAAAATGCTAATGTAGTATTCTTTTTCTCTGAAAGAAGATATTAAAACACGGAATCTCAACTATTAGGGAGCAAGAGTATATGAAATTACATACTAAATCCAAAATGAAGTCGTGAACTCAAGATTGTAAGAGAAATGATGACCAAAAAAAAAAAAAAAAAAAACACCTCTTACCAGAGGTAGTATGGGAGTCCAAAGCATTTAACTGAAACAGCTAAAAACAAAGGTTACCATATTTCATAATCTGAGCTGGAGAGTGGAATACAACTAACCCCAAGCTATTTAAACACTATACACCGTGTCTAAGTGCCAGTCCTTGTCTTGGATTAGGTTGATAGTTTGTCGTCACACTCTGAGCCCTCCTGCAGATGAGGTTTCCTCTGATACCAGCAACAAATAGAGTCATCTAATTAATATGATCCAATATTAAGAGACTCAGAAAAACTCTACAGGAAAGGACACAAAACCATTATTGCTCATATAAAAATGTCCTTAAGGCTAGATGCCAAAAGAAATAGTGTCCTTCCCCTACATCACACCAAAAAGTACAGAGAGTGCAGTTTTAGGGAGAGTCATGGGTAAGAATGGGGGAAAAAAAGAATGTCTTCTCTCTGCTCTAAATAATTTCTAGCGCAGAGAAGGAAAACCCTAGCCCATCAATTTGTTGCTTGTGAGGGCTTCCATTAAGTGATGAATTCTTCGAAAAGCACCAGATTTTGCTTGCTTTATAAATCAGCAGTAGTGTCCTTGTGTCTGTACTTTTTCTTCCATTGCTAGCTAATATGCTGCCATTTGATACTCACACTGGAGATGCATTCCTGGTAACCATCCCCTTTTTCATGAGAAATCATTAGAGCTGCGATGTAAAAACCTACCTTGATTACAAACAGGCACATTTTTCCCTGCTGCTAATATAAAATAAATGTCATACATTCTACTAGTTTTTCTTGCCCAAAGAGTTGATATTAAGGAGCCATTAGGAAAACTCAAATCATGGATCATTATTCATTCAACAGTCAAAAAAAAAATCTATGTGTTAGATGCTATTATCACATGCTGAATGCTAGTTATAATGATCCCATTAAATCAGATATGATGAATAGTTCATGAAGTCTGAATTTATGTTATTTCTGAAACTTCTGTTTATATATATATATTTTTTTTTTCTGGAAATAATGGGCCAAGGCCTGAGCTGCCTGGGGGCTTTGCTGCTTTTTTCCACAAGGTTTCTTTGATTCTAGCTCCAGGGAGTTATAGTTTTCTGTTCAGACACAGAAGACAGAAAAGGTCACCTCACAAACACTGTTAAGAGGCCATTGTTTCTTTGCCTCCTTAAAACAGAGGTTGATAATGAACAAGAAATCTTTTTGAGAGAAAAAGAGAGCTGACCTAAAAGCCTTTCAGGGTCCCTCCCATACCTCATTCATTATGTTCATATTGCTTGTTCCATTCTTATTGTAATCACCGTATCTCCAGTACTTTGTCTGGAGGATGTAACCACTGTGTAATATCAAAAGGAGTCAATTAAAATGATTTTTTTTAAAGCTACTTCATGAAGCAGGAGCTTTTTGTTTAGTACTGTCAGCCCAAGAACAAACGAAGATTCAGTGATGGTCCATCTGGGTAGGATGCTAGTGAAACTTGGAAATCTTTAGTCAAGGCACAGGCTTTCCACAGTGCCAGCTTATCAAATATTGCTGCAAAGGATAACACACCCAGGAAGCCCTAATACAGAAACTATGCTTCTGGACAAAAAGAGAAGAAATGTATTTGCCATAATATTAGCAGGCATACTGTGGGACTCCTAAGAACAGTGAATGAAGCCAGAGGCCATAGTGGTTACAAAGAAACTGAAACCCTAATCAAGAGAAAATGAAGACACCAGTGTGAATTTCCAAAGAACTGTGCATATAAGAAATATACAAACAATCTTCTGGCAGGTAACAAATTAGCAGAGGGTGGAAAGACTCCAGGAGAAAAGAAGGAAAACAGGAAATACTGTAAGGAAAGATAAAATAGTTCTAAAACAAAGAATGTTCTCACCCACCAGTTCTGCAAGAATTAAGTCATTAGCCCCTGTCGTCATTGACATACTGAGGATGAAAAACACAATGAGGTACTCAGTGCTTTGGAAAAACAGGCCCCTTAGTTAGTTAGATGTATATGTCAGGAAGGGTTTTATGAACCCAGATTCCTGTGTCTTCCCATACATGGAAAAGCACTAAAATCATTAACTTGAGATATCTGTTCTTTGTGACTAACACTGGTCATTTACCAAGATGTATACTTGGTTACACATACTTTCTTGCCAAAAATTATATATATATACTGGCTTCTCCCCTACCCCTTTAGAACAGTTTTCTCAGAGGTTCTAAGAGGTGGTCTCTTGGACTATAGTCCTCAGTAAGGCCCCTGACTAAAATTTAAGCTCTCAACTTTTATGTGGTGTGTTTTCCTTTAAATCAGCATAAGCAATGATGAATATTTGAGAGAGGGTTTAATCGTAACCAAATTTCAAATTTCAGAACTGTCCTCTATATTCGATGTCTGGCACACACACAGTGAAACATCACCTGTATAATCCTTGATATAAATTAGGGATTAAAATTGTTACTATATGAAGGTAGTATGTATTGACACAAAAGTAATAAATGAATCACTACCATAAAATGTATTCATGAATGAAATAAGAGAAGTTAATTGAGTCAAGCTATTGTACTCCATGAAGAAAATCAGGATGAGAAAGTCATAGACCTTGAGCTAAAAAGGAAATTCTGAATCACCTTGTTTTCAGCTCTCTAGGCTTAAGCTGCAGGTGTCACAATCAACTGCTGACACTTATGAGTGATAGACTTCCTGTAATAGTTTTGCCTCAAATTGTAATTAGAAAGTTGACTTTTGTTAAACTCTCTCAGATATGCAATCCCTACCCAACCCTTGAAGGGGAAATATAATTGAAAATAAAATCTATCCCTAGCTCAGAAATCATCTCCACAAAGGTAGTTGAGAGAAAAAACACTTTTATTGTTGAAAAAGCATTAAATCATAATATGATGCACATCGCAGGTGATTTGCTAAGAGATTGCAAAAACAGAAAGAAATCTCTACCTTCTAAGTAGCCATGTAGACGTAGCTTGAAGGGGAGCAGAATATGCCCCTAAAATATATCTCTTTGGCAGAAAGAGTTTAGGCTGATTATTTTTAAGAAACAGCAAAGAAAGAGCTCTGAAAACCAAGAAGTTTATAATAGACATTTACACTTATAAGGCAGATCTTCATTTGTAAGGGTGTCTCCCTCTGTACCTTGAAGAAAAGGATGTATAAACCTCTAGAAAATCTTATCAATAGAGAAGGCATGGACTTAAACCTGCATTAAAACCATACCCTTGTCAACCACAAATTGGCACTTGTCATGAGTGCTTGCCATCCACCTCTGCTGCTGCTGCTGCTGCTGCTGCTGCTAAGTCGTTTCAGTCGTGCGAAACGACTGACTCTGTGCGACCCCGTAGATGGCAGCCCGCCAGGCTCCCCCGTCCCTTGGATTCTCCAGGCAAGAACACTGGAGTGGGTTGCCATTTCCGTCTCCAATGCATGAAAGTGAAAAGTGAAAGTGAAGTTGCTCAGTTGTGTCCAACTCTTAGCGACCCCATGGACTGCAGCCTACCATGCTCCTCTATCCATGGGATTTTCCAGGCAAGAGTACTGGAGTGGGTTGCCATTGCCTTCTCTGCCATATACCTCTACAAGGGTTAAATCTTTTGTTGCTGCAGTTGCTGACCTCAAACACCCTCTCCAGGAGCTCAGGGTGGAGAGCAGAAATGAGGTATGCTGTGCTCTGGGACAGAGCATGTCTTCAGACAGTTAGATATTCTCAGGATCTGATTTTATGAGCCCAATTCTTATGTCTCCTCATATCTAGAAAAGCACCAAGATCCTTCATGGCGGCAACTGTTTCTCATGACTAACAGAAGCTTCACAAGACTAGCAGAAACTTTCTGAAAACATAAATGTGCTTAACTGCATGCATTCCCTGTTTACCAAAATCAAATATATACTATCCTTCCCTCCACCTCTTTGGAATAGTTTCTCAGAGCTATCTGAGGTGCTTTCTCCTGGGCTGCAGTCTTCATATTGACCTGAATAAAACTTAACTCACACCTATCATGTCGTACATTTTTTTAAGTCAGCACCTTTAATCAACTACACTTCAATAAAATTAAAAAAAAAAAAGCATACCCTTGATTATTGTATTCTCCCTAGTAACATTTCAGAAGTAGCTTCTCCTTTCCCTCAACATCATCTTTTCTCTTTAGCTAGAGATGGTATTTAAGGTGGTGGCTTGGGCCATTTTGAGAAGTGTCTCAATCTTTCTGGGTATCTCCCATACATACTGGAGCTAGACATGTTAATAAACTGTTTTTTTTCCCCCTGTTAATCTGTCTTTGATTAGAGGAGGGGTGTCAGGCAATAATCTAGAAGAGTACGGGGACATTTATTTTCCCTCCCCCACAAACTCTTGACACACAAGTTTTCAAGAGAGACAACAATTAGCCTCAAGTAAGAGGACTTCACAATACCATTTGTCATGCACTGTTTTTTCTAACTTTGCCTGGCAGTTGGAGTGACCATCTGTGTTAGTGGACTAGCATTCTCCAGAGGGAAAACTAACTTCTTACATCTTTATAACAAGAGATAATTTTGTAAGGTAAGCAAAGTGCCCCTCTTCTACAGAAAGTGGGAGATGTGGGGGCTATCTCCAATATTAAAATTTTGAGAATGTGGTTCCTACCTCCCAGAGAGTCATTCCCAATGAAAAGACATTCCAAACTTTCTGACAAAAGGCCTAGAAATTCTTCAAATGGATTTATATACATTTCGAAGACAGGAGAAAGTACAAATTTTCTAAAGGAAATAATTTCAGAAAAAAGAGGGGAGAGAAATCTTTCCTTATTTTCAATATGGAGAATTAAGCCTCTTCTTTTGAATTTGAATTTGTCCTCGCATTCTCTAACACCTTACTCTTCTTGTACTACTATCCTGAATTAGCTCAGCCCTTCACCTGCTGAGCTTCCTCCTAAAGTCCATGGATGGTATTCAGAGATTCCATGAACATCCTGAAATTGTTTTTGAATGTGTTTTTTAACGGGTAAAGGATTCATAGCACTTAGTGTTTTCATATTGTGTGCTGTCAAGAAATTTCTCTACGTGTTTAGTCATCTGCTAGAATTCTTTGTCCACTTCCTAACATATTTCTGATATCACTTTCCTAAACCTTTTACAAGAGAAGATCCTCCTTTTCCTACCCTCTATGTATACAATCCAACATTCTCTTGGTTCCCTGTTGCCAACTGTAGCCCATTCTTTTTCAAATTTCCTTTAATCGTTTATCTTTCGGTCTGTGAAATCCAGTTGTCTATGCTACCCTTTTCAACCATTCTGTTCACAATCCACAGAGATACATTCATCCATGTTAGAATAGTAGGTAACAAAAAATAAATACGATGATGAGCTGGATTTTATAATTCCGTAACCTATTCTTAACAAGGGTTTCCTTTGCGGCTCAGCTGGTAAAGAATCCACCTGCAATGTAGGAGACCTGGGTTTGATTCCTGGGTTGGGAAGATCCTCTAGAGAAGGAAAAGGCCTACCTGCTCCAGTATTCTGGCCTAGAGAATTCCATGGACTGTATATGCCACAGGATCTCAAAGAGTCAGACATGACTGGGTGACTTTCACTGAACTTATTCTGCACCAGAGGTTTTCAATTCTATATATTTGTATAATGTTTCAGATGGACATAATCTGGATCTTGCTTCTGCCTTTACATAATTTAACATTTATATTCAACTCTCTAATCACATTCTTTAATATGACAACCTTGTCATCCCTCTGTTCTCTTGAGTTCACCATTCAGAATGCTCTCGCAACTACTGATCGAGCTTTGTACTTTTAGTTTTCTGCTCTACTGCTGCTGCTTCTTCACCCAAACAAGTGAAAGTTTCTCAGTCGAGTCTGACTGTTTGCGACCCCATGGACTATACACTCCACAGAATTTTCCAGGCCAGAATACTGGAGTTGGTAGCCGTTCCCTTCTCCAGGCGACCTTCCCAACCCAGGGATTGAAACCAGGTCTCCTGCATTGCAGGCGGATTCTTTACCAGGTGAGCCACCAGGGAAGCCCAAATAAGCTCAGATTTGACCTATCACCCCCTTACAACAAGCAACCAAACAAAACTTCGCTTTATTCTTATGTCTATTTTTTTGTTCAAAATAACTTTTCTGAGTCCCCATTCTATGCAAGATAAATGTCAAGTTGTTTTTTTTTTAAAAATGATCTTTTGCATCTTAGCTCTGATTACCTTTTCCAACTTCATTTCAACTCACTTCTCTTATACTTTATTTATATCACAATCCTTGTCTGAATATACCAATCACTTTAATTCTCCCATACCATTCTGTATTATATCTTTTTATGAACAGAACATCTCTTTCTCTTTTAAACCTCTTTCACGTGATACTTTTTGGTGTTTTTTTAAAATTTCTCTACCATGGGCCTGACCAGGCCAATGGACTTCATGTATAGGTAGATCATCACATTTTCCATCTATTTTCTTTTCCTCTGTTTTCTTCCCATTCCAAACTAATCTTCTAAGTCCCTACCTGGAATACCTTAGACATTGCTTAAAATTTATTTTCTTTATTTCATAAATAATATAACCCTCTACCATCTAATACCAATCTATTTTTCCAGCAATATCCATTTAACTCATATAAAATTGTCAAATTATTTTATTCTTTGTTCCAGAAGCATAACTCTCCACTCCTACTTTGTTCATAATTCCTTATTCTATATGCTTCATATTTCTAAATTCAAAGATAATTCAAAGGTCAATTTCATCTCACATCCTCCTTGACTTCCAAGTCATCAAGATGACTCCAAGTCATCTTCCCTGACTACCATAGCTTAATGTGACTTATCCTTTCTGTGATTTACAATTCAGTAAGCCTTACCTCTCATACTTTGTTCTTGGGCTCTTCTGTATATGTAATCACCATTTAGTGATGAAGAAAGCTCACATTTTATGAAAAGCATAATTCAACACGGGCTTCTCTTGTGGCTCATTGGTAAAAGAAACTGCTTGCCAATGAAAGAGACGTGAGTTTGATCCTTGAGTCCAGAAGATTCCCTAGAGAAGGAAATGGCAACCCACTCCAGTATCCATTATAAGCGTGTAAGTTGGTCATTTGTCTACTTATTGTATTGTTATATAGTTAATGAAGAGAAGTAAAGATGTGTGTGGCTCATTTAGAGAGATCACTTTTGAAAACATCACCATCTGGTAAGCTTCAGAGCTGGCAGTCTGTAAGCAATGAGAATCTGGAAGAAGCTGCAGAGAAATGACAGTTCTAACTAGCTCTCTGGAAACAATGTGTTACTCTGCAAAATAAAATTATGTTTGACCTGAGTATATTGATTTTAATTTATAGGTGACATAACAAAACTTTACTTAAGAGATATTCATTGTGTCAACAGGGCCTTCTGGCCCTTATTCATTGTTTTAGAAAGTCATGGAAACTGATGGTTGATATCACTATATAATCATTTTATATTTCTCATCTGTTTTTTTTTCTCAGAAATTCATCTATTTCATCTTATTATTCCATAAACATTTCATATTCATCTCCAAAGCACCCCAGTTTCTTGATTCACACCTCCATGATTCCATTTCTCTGACTTCACTCCTGTCTTAAAGGAAAAACAGTCCCTCTCCTTCCCTAAGTTAGCTTGTACTTTGGTTCCATTTCTCATTAGTCTCTTCCCACACCTGAAGTCATCAGCAGATGAAACTATTTTCATTTAACACTGTCTTTTCCTACTTCTACATTAGGACAAATATACAAACCAAGATCTTTAAAGTACTGTTCTTTCAATTTCTCTTTCTCACCAAAACTCTCAGAAAAAAGTTGAAACAGAGTATGCATCTCAGCACAATTGTTGAATGATTATGACTCTTTTTGGCCATGCTGCTGCTTATGTGATCCTAGTTCCCTGACCAGGGATCAAACCAGGGCCCTTGGCAGTGAAAGTGGAGTCCTAACCACTGGACCCCTGGGGAATCCCCAGTGTGTGGCTTTGAACAGGCCATGTAACCTACCTGAGTTTCAGTTTCCACATTTAAAAATGAAATTATTTTTATCTCACATAATATTGCAAGCTAAAAAGAAGGAACACCTAATTTAATATTTATTTCTTTTGCAAATGAATCTAAAATATTTCTAGGCAAAATCTCTTTATCTAGACTTGCAAGTACAACAATCTGCTTGTCAGACTGCAGAATTTCCTGTCTCCCCTATTTCATTCAAAGGCCCACTCTTCCGAAGACCATTTCAAAATCATGTTTTCTTTTCCCTACCCTCTGTTATGCAATTAGTCACTAGGTTTAAGTGATTCTCCCTTTCTCTCTTCAGACATGATTTGAATAGTTTATTCAATGATAACAATAGTTTCTAAAAGTCTTTTTTCACTTCTAATCAGCTCTTTTTCCAGTTCATCTCTAACTCATATTTTAACTGCATAAATCCTTAAAATCTTTCAATTGCATCCCAGTGACAACCAAAATAAACTAAAATTGATCATTCCTTCAATATGATCTGACATTCAGGCTCATATTCTGCCCTTTATTTTTTAAGGGCAGTCAAATTGAGCCCTTTTTAACCTCTTTTGGATATGCATGTGCTCAGTTGCTCAGTTGTGTCTGACTCTTTGCAACCCATTGGACTATAGTGTGCCAGGCTCCTCTGCCCACAGGATTTTTTTTCAGATATGAATACTGGAGTGGGTTGCCATTTCCTCCTTCAGGGGACACTCCCTCCCTAGGGACTGAACCTGTGTCTCCTATGTCTCCTGCATTGGCAAGAGGATTCTTTACCACTGAGCCTCTTCGAATATACCCCTTGCTGTTAGCCACTGGGTCTTTGCTCCAACCTTTATCTCCTTCTGGACTTTTTCACTATTCATCCAACTGCAGAAATACAACTATATGCTGATTTTAACATCCTCTTCTTTGTAGCCAGAAAATAAACAAACAAACAAAAAAGACTTTTCTTTTCTGAATACACTGATATTGCATTCCATCCCATTAGTGGACTACCTTCTCAGACAATAATAATGGGTTAAATAAAATTTCCACTTCTTCAGCCACTACACATGTACCCATAAAAAGATCAGACAGGGTGCTTCCCTGGTGGCTCAGATAGTAAAGAATCTGCCTACAATGCAGGAGACCCAGGTTTGATCCCTGGGTCAGGAAGATCCCCTAGAGAAAGGAACGGCTAACAACTCCAATAATCTTGCCTGGAGAATTCCATAGACAGAAGAGCCGAGGTCACAAAGACTCGGATATAGCTGGAGACTAACACTTCCACTAATTCTATTTATTTAGTATCTTTTGAAGTAGACAGTAAATATCTTCCCATGGATAAATGTTGAGAATAAACACAAAATCCAATCGGTGGTATTGTGTGTGTGTGTGTGTGTGTGTGTGTGTGTGTGTGTGTGTGTATACACACACAGATATTGTAAAACAAAGAATTCTTGCACACCAACCAGTTCTATAAGGATCAAGTCCTTAGCCACTGCAGTGACTGACCTATAGCATACCCTGAAAAGAATTCAGGGTGAAGAATAGGATATGACACTGAGCTTTGAGAAAACACATTCTTAGTTACATTTCAAGAAAAAAAAATTATAAACCCAGATGTCTGCATCTTCCCATACATAGAAAAGCACTAAAGTCATTAACTGAGATATCTGTTTCTTATGACTAGCAATAACCTTCTATCTAGATGTATGCTTGACCGTGTGTATTTTTTGGTCAAAATTCTCTATATATACAGACATATACATATAGGACATTATATATATATATATATATATGACAGTTTGGAACAGATCCTGAAAGCTTCCTTCTGGGCTGTAGTCCTCAGTATGGTCCCCGAATAAAACTGAAACTCGCACCTCTCATATTGAGTGTTTTTCTTTCTGTTGACAATATAGACATAGACACAAAGACAGACAAAAAATTTCCAGTTAATGAATATTAATCTATATAAACACATTCTCTTAAATATGTCTTTACAATGATCCTCCTGAGAGCCCAGTTGTCAGAGATTTCACTGGTCAGAGTGTAGATTATAAATCATTTAAGTAGAAGGATATTTTAGAAATGACATTATCCAATCCATTAATTTTGTAGATGGTGAAACAGATGCTCAAAAGTATTAAAGGACTTCTGAGTCTGCTTCTATATTTTCTGTTCAGTTAAGCATTTCTATTTATTCTGTGCCTAAACCTTTTTAGAGTAGGATCTGTTAATTAGGTAATAAGGGCTTATTCCCCAAATTAGAATGATTTTGTCTAGTCTGGCAAATAAATAGAAAATTGTTTCCTCTTTGATTTTTAGCTATTAGTAAGCAAACACTTTCCCCACTGATTTTCTTCCTGCTTTTCTCATAGCCAATCAGGAAACTTCAGGGTTAATTAAGTAAATAGGACAAATTACAAAGTCCTTCAGTCAACAGTAGGTGAGTTCAGAAGTATTATAGCTTTTTTTTTTTTCTTGAAATGATTCCTGATCTACACATTCACTTTTTAACTGACAACAAACACGTGATTCCCTAGAAATGTCCATAATTGGCTTGATCTTATATAAGGGAAAAGAAGGATATGAAACTGAACTGGGGATTTGTGATACAGAGAGGCAAAACTTGACATTCCCAAATTTCTATGTCATGCATAATATTCCAAACCGAAAGCAATTAAGACCCAAAAGATTCAGGAAGACACTTAGACCTCCTCATTAATAGCCCTAAAAAAAAATTGTACAGAGAACCTGTTTCCAGAATAGAGATATCACCAGAGGTATCTGCAAAGAATAAGGGCCAGTGTGGTGGGGAAAGTTCTATACAAGTCCTAAAGATCAGCATCCACTCTGTGCCCCATTGTCTCTGCAGGGCCAGCAAACACATGTTCATCAAACATGTGCTTTTCCTTCTGCATGTCAATTGCCTTCCTCCCCATTGAACTTCCAAAGCCACTATCTCCAACATCCTCTTCTGTTCTCAGATGAAAATGGTAGTTAAGGTGAGGGCTTCAGCTATTTTGGTCAAACAGGGAGTGATCAAACAGGAGATGGCAAGAGTGAACGTCAAGATTTTAGGAATCAGTGAACTAAAGTGGACTGGAATGGGTGAATTTAACTTAAAGGATCACTATATCTACTACTGTGGGCAAGAATGCCTTTGAAGAAATGGAGTAGCCATCATGATCAACAAAAGAGTCCAAAATGCAGTACTTGGATGCAATCTCAAAAATGACAGAATGACCTCTGTTCATTTCCAAGGTAAACCATTCAACAACACAGTAATCCAAGTCTAGGCCCCAACCAGTAATGCTGAAGAAGCTGAAGCTGAATGGTTCTATGAAGACCTATAAGACCTTTTAGAACTAACACCCCAAAAAGATATCCTTTTCATTATACAGGACTGGAACATAAAAGTAGGAAGTCAAGAAATACCTGGAATAAAGGGCAAATTTGGCCTTGGAGTACACAATTAAACAGGGCAAAAGCTAAGATTATTGCTAAGAGAATGCACTGGTCATAATAAACACCCCAAGGAGATCAACCCTGGGATTTCTTTGGAAGGACTGATGCTAAAGCTGAAGCTTCAGTACTTTGGACACCTCATGCGAAGAGTTGACTCATTGGAAAAGACTCTGATGCTGGGAGAGATTGGGGGCAGGAGGAGAAGGGGACGACCGAGGATGAGATGCCTGGATGGCATCACGGACTCAATGAACGTGAGTCTGAGTGAACTCCAGGAGATGGTGATGGACAGGGAGGCCTGGCCTGCTGCGATTCATGGGGTCGCAAAGAGTCGGACACAGCTAAGCAACTGAACTGAACTGAACTGAACTGATAACAACACAAGAGAAGACTCTACACATGGACATCAAGAGAGGGTCAATACCAAAATCAGATTGATTATATTCTATGCAGCCAAAGAGGCAGAAGATCTACACAGTCAGCAAAAAAAAAAAAAAAAGACCGGGAGCTGACTGTGGCTCAGATCATGAACGCCTTATTGCTAAATTCAGACTTAAATTGAAGAAAGTAGGGAAAACCACTAGACCATTCAAGTATGACCTAAATCAAATTCTTTGTTACAGTAAAAGTGACAAATAGATTCAAGGGATTGGATCTGATACACAGAGTGCCTAAAGAACTATGGACACAGGGGGCAGGAATCAAGGCCATTCCCAAGAAAAATAAATGCAAAAAGGTAAAATAGTTGTATGAAGAGGCCTTTCAAATAGCTGTGAAAAGAAGAGAAAAGAAAGGCAAAAGAGAAAAGGAAAGATATACCCATTTGAATGCAGAGTTTCAAAGAATAGCAAGGAGAGATAAGAAAGCCTTCCTCAGTGAAAATGCAAAGAAATAGAGGAAAACAATAGAATGTAAAGACTAGAGATCTCTTCAAGAAAATTAGAGATACCAAGGGAACACGTCATGCAAAGATGGGCACAATAAAGGACAGAAATATTATGAACCTAATAAGCAGAACATATTAAGAAGAGGTGGCAAGAATACACAGAAGAACTGTTCAAAAAAGATCTTTATGACCCAGATAATCATGATGGTGTGATCACTCACCTAGTCAGACATCCTGGAATGTGAAGTCAAGTGGACCTTAGGAAGCATCACCACAAACAAAGCTAGAGGAGGTGATGTAATTCCAGTTGAGCTATTTCAAATCCTAAAGGATGATGCTGTGAAAGTGTTGCACTCAATATGCCAGCAAATTTGGAAAACTCAGCAGTGGCCACAGGACTGGAACAGATCAGTTTTCATTCCAATCCCAAAGAAAGGCAATGCCAAAGAATGCTCAAATTCCCACATGATTGCACTCATCTCACACGCTAGCAAAGTAATGCTCAAAATTCTCCAAGCCAGGCAGCAATAGTATGTGCACTGTGAACTTCCAGATGTTCAAGGTGGATTTAGAAAAGGCAGAGGAAACAGAGATCAAAATGTCAACATCCATTGGATCATCAAAGAAGAAAGAGAGTTCCAGAAAAACATCTACTTCTGTTTAATGTCTATGCCAAAGGCTTTGATTGCATGGATCACAATAAATTGTGGAAAATTCTTCAAGAGATGGGATTATCAGACCACCTGACTGGCCTTTTGAGAAATCTGTATGCAGGTCAAGAAGGAACAGTTATAAGTGGACATGGAACAACAGGCTGGTTCCAAATAGGGAAAGCAGTACATCAAGGCTGTATATCATCACCCTGCTTATTTAATTTATATGCAGAGTACATCATGAGAAACGCTGGGCTAGATGAAGGACAAGCTGGAATCAAGATTGCTCGGAGAAATATCATTAACCTCATATATGCAGATGACACCAGCCTTATGGCAGTAAGTGAAGAACTAAAGAGCCTCTTGATGAAAGTGAAAGAGGAGAGTGAAAAAGTTGGCTTAAACTCAATATTCAGGAAACTAAGATCATGGCATCTGGTCTCATCACTTCATGGCAAATAGATGGGGAAACAGTGGAAACAGTAGCTGACTTTATTTCCTTGGGCTCCAAAATCACTGCAGATGGTAATGGCAGCCATGAAATTAAAAGACGCTTGCTCCTTGGAAGAAACATTATGACCAACCTATCATTAAAAAGCAGAGACATTACTTCACCAAGAATGGTCTGTCTAGTCAAAGCTATGGTTTTTCCAGTGGTCATGTATGGATGTGAGAGTTGTAATATAAAGAAAGCTGAGCACCAAAGAATTGACGCTTATAAACTATGGTATTGGAGAAGACTCTTGAGAGTCCCTTGGACTGCAAGGAGATCCAACCAGTCTATCCTACAGGAAATCAGTCCTGAATATTCATTTATTGGAATGATGCTGAATCTGAAACTGCAATATTTTGGCCATCTGATGGGAAGAACTGACTTGTTGGAAAAGACCCTGATGCTGGGAAAGATTGAAGGCAGTAGGAGAAGGGGACGACAGAGGATGAGATTGTTGGATGGCATCACAGACTCAGTGGACATGAGTTTGAGTAAGGTCCAGGAGATGGTGATGATCAGGGAGGCCTGGCATGCTGCAGTCCATGGGGTTGCAGAGAGTCAGACACAACTGAGCAAATGAACTGAACTGAACTGAACTCAGCCATTTTGGTGAGTTACTCAATTTTCCTGGGTGTCCCCCATGTATTGTTGCTTTTTAGTCACCAATTTGACTGTTTGCAGCCCTATGGACTGTAGTCCATCAGGCTTCTCTGTCCATTGGATATCCCAGGCAAGAATACTTGAGAGGGTTGCCATTTCTTCTCCAGGTCCCCCATGTATACTTGTTATTAAACATTTCTGTAATGCTTTAACTGTCTCTTGTCAATTCAATTCTTCAACCAGCCAGAAGAACCAATAGGAGGAGAGGAAACTTTCCTCCCTCTAACAGTGGGAAATTAGAAGTCAAACCCAGGGTTGGTCCATGACGCTGTCTTCTAGCCAGAAGCAGTCCTCAGTATGCAGTTATCTCAGACACTTAGGAAGAGAAGAGTCTTTCAAGATGAGATACAGGATTTGAGAAGCTCCTTAATTGAATAGAACAGATAAGGATAAAAAGAGAGAGAGCGTTAGAACTGAAGTGGACCAAAACTTGCAAGAGGAGGTGGGGTGCTCTATGACCCATAGAAACCTGGCTTCATATACTCAAGGGTATAAGACATATCCATGTTATGAGAACCTGGAGGGAAGGTAGGGTTTGGTAAAGTCATTGACCAGAAACTCTGCAATAGATGACAATATTAAATATTGTTGTTGTTGTTTGCTTGCTAAGTATGGTTCTTTTATGACTCCATGGACTGTAGCCCACCAGGCTTCTCTGTCCATGGGATTTCCCAGGCTAGAATACTGAAGTGGGTTGTCATTTCCTTCTCCAGGATATCTTCCTGACCCAGGGATTGAACCTATGTCTCCTGCATTGCAGGTAGATACTTTCCCACTGAGCCATCAGGTCACTCAATAAATATTCATGATTAATTGAATTCTAAATTATCTTATTTTATTAGAATATTTGACTTATCTGAGGTTTGGGTATCAAAAATACATGGCTCTGATTCCCAGAGGCATCATTCATCATCTATTTGACATTGGGGATATTAGCTAATTTTTCTAGCACTCCTTTCTCCTCTGCAGATGACATTTACTAAGACCTACTTCATTTGATTGTTTTGAGGCTTTAATAATATAAAATATGTCATTGTTAACTTACTCTCTGGCATGGAATTTCTGAACACTGCTCTGAGGTTAAGAGGTTAAATGAAAAAAACAGAGAGGTATATTTTATCATAACAAATAACAGCCTCTGAAAACCTTTACTAAACTTGTATTAGATTGTGATGTTGTATAGTGCATAGTACTGAGAAAACCTTGGTTGTGTTTTACTATTTGGGTGGTAATTTTCTTTAAAACCTTTTCTGAGTTCAAAAACAAAAGGGCTTTTCTGACCAGACACTCTCATCAAGGGAAAAGATTGAATGTCTCATCAGGCAGTACACCCCTGACTGTTTTAAGTACAAATCCTCCTGGAGAAATCTTAGTTTTGCTCACTGAACCACAAAATTAAAGTACCATGGAAGAAATCCAGAATAGCTACTATGCCAAAATATGTATCACACAATATTGGAAAGCTTCAAAATTACTGTATTTACCAAAGGGTTTAACAGATGAAATAAACGAAGGTTTTATGGTCTAAGAAAGGAAACACAATTTTATTTAACACTTTTTTTTTTCACTGTTCTAAACCTTTTAATAGGTGCAGAGGGAATTTGCACTTACTGAAACAGATCAGTCAAATGATAATTTGTCTTTGAATAGACTCCTTTTATTCCATTAATTTCTACCATTATGGTGAGAGATAAGATGTAAGCCAATGACTAACTGAAAATTAAAGTCCAAAAAGGAGGAAAAGAAACAAAAGAATAGCTTATGTCACATTATACAAAATGTATGGCAAAATGGATTTTATACAGCCATTTATTGCAATCATTCAATGTCAATTATATGCACTTACTTGTGCTTTATGTGTCTTACAGTTGCTAAGAAGCATTCCCTTTAAAAAGCTACATTTTAAAAAATAAAGACTAGAAGAAGTGATCTAGAGCAGATATAACAGAAAAAAAAAGTAGATTAAAAGAATAAGAAAGGTTACTTTAAGACCTTGAACTGGATATTTATTGCTTAAAATTATAACATTTCCTCTCATATATTTTCAAGATTTGGTACTAAAGAACAAAGTTGATATCCTTTGAAAGTCAATTATAACAATAAGAAAATACTCAGAATACTAATTCGGATAAATGACATTTTTAAATTTAAAAAAATATTTTTGAAATTAAATTAGCAATGAGTGATTCAGGGAGAATATTAGCAAAGTTTTTAAAATGTTGTTAGGAGACATTTCAGATATATAAAAAGCGTTCAGTTCAGTTCAGTTCAGTCGCTCAGTCGTGTCCAACTCTTTGCGACCCCATGAATCACAGCACACCAGGCCTCCCTGTCCTAGACAAATACAAGTACACACACATATGTACAACCCATTTAAAAAATATATGCAGTACAGGTGAAACTGTATATATCAATACCTTGCCAAAACATGTTTCATCTCTCTGTGAGCACATGTAATCACAGCCATTAATTTGGTACATATCATTCTCATGAATTTCTTTATAATTTATATACATATATGCACACACAAATAGTCCTCATTATATTTTGCCTCGTTCTGTCTTCTTTTCTAACTTCAAAATGTAGATGCTTGGCTCATTAATTCTAAGTCTTTATTCATTCCTTGTAAATATTTCTAATGTAATAAATTCTTCTCTAGTTCCTATTTTAGTAACTAGTAACTTCTCTAGTAACCTCCAAGTTTTCATTATCTAATTCTACATTGGTCACTCAGTCCCAAACATGTTCCCTTTCCCATTCTGATTTATTTGATCATTAGGCTATTTAGAAGACATTTGTTTTAAGTTATCTTTAAAATTGACTCAATTTTATTAACACTAACACTATGCCTATATTAAGGGCTTCCTTGATGACTCAAGTGATAAAGAATCCTCCTACAGTGCAGGAGACACAGGAAACACGGTTTCAAGCCCTGGGGAGGGAAGATCCCCTAAATGAGGAAATGGCAACCTACTCCAGAATTCTTGACTAGAAAATCCTGTGGACAGAGGACCCTGGCAGGCTACAACCCATAGGTTAGCAAAGAGTAGGCATGACTGAGCACACACACAGATGTCAGGTTCATTTGTCCATGGAGTTTTCTAGACAAGAATACTGGAGTGGGTTGCCATTTCCTTCTCCCGGGGATCTTCCTGACCCAGAGATCAAACCCACATCTCCTGTGTCTCCTGCATCGCAGGAGAATTCTTTACCCATTGAGCTATCAGGGAAGCCTATGTTAAGCCAAGTCTTTGATATTTTGTTAAGAATTTATTTATGGCCTGTTACTTGGTCAATTTTTGTAAATGTCCCATGAATGGATGTAAGGAATGTGACCACTGAAATCATAAAATTATAATTGGTGTGTAGGGTATTTCATTGTGGATTTAATTCACATTTCCTCAATAACTAATGATGTTGAGTAGTTTTATCACGTATTTGGTGGTGGTTTAGACAGTAAGTCGTGTCTGACTTTTGTGACCCCATAGACTAGCCTGCCAGGCTCCTCTGTCCATGGGGCTCTCCAGATAATACTGGAGTGGGTTGCCATTTCCTTCTCCAGAGGATCTTCCCAACACAGGGATTGAACCCAGGTCTCCTGCATTGCAGGCAGATTCTTTACCAACTGAGCTATGAGGGAAGCCCATTATTTATTGATTTGCCATCTATATATCTTCTTTTGGAATATCTATTATCTTACCTACCTTAATTGGGCTTTTTTCTTCTTTATATATCCTATAAGATTTTTATTGAATATGTGATTTATAAATGTGGCCTGCTTTTCAATCTTTAACAATGTTCTCAAGACATTAGAACCCCCCACCGTTCTAACTGCAGAGGTTCTAAATTTGCTGAAAACTAATTTAGACATTTTCATTTATGTATCATGTGTTCTCACTTGTGTACCATGTTTCTAAGAAACAGGCCTTGCCTAATTCAAGGACACAAACATTTTCTCCTGTATCTTCTTTAGAAATTTTATACTTTTAGGTGATTCATTTTGGTCTATGATGTGTTTTGAGAAGTCTATCATCTAAGGTACAAGGTATTGATTGAAATTCATTGTTTTGCATGTGCATATGTTATTGTCCCAGCATTTATGTTGAAAATACTATATTTTCTCCACTGAATTGTATTTTGAGGTCTTTTATTCTAAATGGGTGACTATGCATGATAATTTACAAGGTATTACATATTACAAAAGGTGCACAGTAGTAAAAACGACTTATGAGATCATGAATTGCTTTAAAATGAGGAACAACAAAAAAAGATTAGAAGTTCTCCAAAGGATTAATATTGTTATAGTTCAGAATCTCCTACCTGTTAATCCTTACAAGACAAATACTCTTTGTCTGAAATGTAGTAAATGAACTTTCTGGAGTCAGGGATCTCATTAGGTAATCCTATCCTAATCCCACAGGCTCTGTGATTCTTGGAAGACCAGGAGATGAAGCCCGCCCCCCCTTTCCAAGTGCAGTCAGCATCTGTCAGTAGAATATTAGAACACTGTATTTAGTTACACCCAACTTGCAAAAACCATTATATCTTCAAGATTAAATTTATTAATATTAATATTCAAGAAAAATCTGATTGTTTATTTGCATTTTGGCATTTATAGATCACAAATCAAGTGTGCTGGGTTGGTAAGAAATAGAGATCAAATATCAAGAGATAAAGATTGTTTTGATACTAATTAGTGTTGCCAGATTGAAAGCTTACCCACATGTGACTCCTGTTAGGCTCGAGGCTCATTAATCACCTACATGTAGTGAGATTCTCCTGAGAGATGCTGCCATGTGTTAAACAAATATTATGTAAAATTTTTAAAGTGTTAATTTTTCTCTAAAATTGAGCTCAATTCAGCCTTCAGAGACAGGTGTGATCAGAACTCCCAGGTTAAGTAGAAGCAGCTCTACTATATTCCGGGCAAGCTATGAAGAAATTTCCCTCCATGTTTCTCCAGGATTTGCTGCTATGTTTATTGTCTGGAAGGAGAATAAGACATAGTCTGATATCTGTAGCCTTTTCATGAGGCAGTCATTTACAGTAATTATGGTTTAGCTATCCATTTCTAAAATACAGATGAGCCTGAGAAATAGATAAAATTAACCTCCTCCATATTCTTAAACTGGAATTTATAACTTCTGGCCCCCAGGAGACTCCTCCCCCACCAAAAGCCATCAGATCCCTCAGTTCAGTTCAGTTTAGTAGCTCAGTCTTGTTTGACTCTTTGCGACCCCATGAATCGCAGCACGCCAGCCCTCCCTGTCCATCACCAACTCCCGCAGTTCACACAGACTCACGTCCATCGAGTCCGTGATGCCATCCAGCCATCTCATCCTCTGTTGTCCCCTTCTCTTCCTGCCCCCAATCCTTCCCAGCATCAGAGTCTTTTCCAATGAGTCAACTCTTTGCATGAGGTGGCCAAAGTACTGGAGTTTCAGCTTTAGCATCATTTCTTTCAATGAAATCCCACAGCCGATCTCCTTCAGAATGGACTGGTTGGATCTCCTTGCAGTCCAAGAGACTCTCAGGAGTCTTCTCGAACACCACAGTTCAAACGCATTAATTCTTTGGCGCTCAGCCTTCTTCACAGTCCAACTCTCACATCCACACATGGCTACTGGAAAAACCATAGCCTTGACTAGACGGACCTTAGTCAGCAAAGTAATGTCTCTGCTTTTCAATATGCTATCTAGGTTGGTCATAACTTTTCTTCCAAGGAGTAAGTGTCTTTTAATTTCATGGCTGCAATCACCATCTGCAGTGATTTTGGAGCCCCAAAAAATAAAGTCTGACACTGTTTCCCCATCTATTTGCCATGAAGTGATGAGACCGGATGCCATGATCTTTGTTTTCTGAATGTTGAGCTTTAAGCCAACGTTTTCACTCTCCTCTTTCACTTTCATCAAGAGGCTTTTAGTTCCTCTTCACTTTCTGCCATAAGGGTGGTGTCATCTGGATATCTGAGGTTATTGACATTTCTCCCAGCAATTGATTCCAGCTTGTGTTTCTTCCAGTCCAGTGTTTCTCATGATGTATTCAGCATAGAAGTTAAATAGCAGGGTGACAATATACAGCCTTGACGTACTCCTTTTCCTATTTGGAACCAGTCTGTTGTTCCATGTCCAGTTCTAACTGTTGCTTCCTGACCTGCATATAGATTTCTTAAGAGGCAGGTCAGGTGGTCTGGTATTCCCATCTCTTTCCGAATTTTCCACAGTTTATTGTGATCCACACAGTCAAAGGCTTTGTGTTTAGGAGAGAGTATTTATATCATCAGCAAGTTCCTAAGTGTGGAAAAGTTAAGCACCACCACCTTGAGAGGGCTGGTTCTATTAAATGGCTTTCTGTGTGAGCGTCTTAGTCATTTAGTGCTATCTCGAGCATATTTCATGTTTTTTTAAATTTTTTATTGTGCTTATACTCAAATATAAATAGCATAGTTTTGCTGTCTCTTAATTTACCTAACACTTTCATTACCATTTACTGTTGTTGTTCAGTTGCTCAGTCATGTCTGACTCTCTGCAACTGCATGGACTGCAGCATGTCAGGCTTCCTTGTCCTTCACCGTCTCCTAGAGCTCACACAAACTCATGCCCATTGAGTTGGTGATACTATCCAACCATTTCATGATGTCGTCCCTTTCTTCTCCTACCTTCAATCTTTCCCAGTATCAGGGTCTTTTCTAATGAGTCAGCTGTTTGCATCAGGTGGCCAAAGTATTAGAGCTTCAGCTTCAGCATCAGCAGGCTTCCCTGGTGGCTCAACTGGTAAAGAATCTTCCTGCAATGCAGGAGATCTGGGTTTGATCCCCTGGAGAAGGAAATGCCTACCTATCCAGTATTCTGGCCTGGCCTGAATTCCATGAACTATATAGTCCATGGGGTCACAAAGAGTTGGACATGACTGAACGACTTTCACTAGTCCTTCCAGTGAATATTCAGTGATTTCCTTAGGATTGATTAGTTGGATCTCCTTGCAGTCCAAGGGACTCTCAAGAGTCTTCTCCAACACCACAGTTCAAAAGCATCAACTTTTTGACGCTCAGCCTTCTTTATGGTCCAACTCTCATAATCATATGCGACTACTGGAAAAACCATAACTTTGATTATGTGGACCTTTGTTGGGAAAATAATGTCTCTTTTTATAATATGCTATCTAGGTTTGTCATAGCTTTTCTTCCAAAGAGCAAGAGTCTTTTAATTTCATGCCTGCAGTCACCATTGGCAGGGATTTTGGATCCCAAGAAAATACCGTTCAGTATCTTATGTTACATCCCTATTGCAAATAATTTTTATCATATATAGTCCATGTCTATATTTTAGTACAATTCCCCAAAGTTGATTAACTATAATTGAACATTTTCTGCAGCTCAATGATAATTAAATTGCTTTTAAACAAAATCTTTATTGTGATAAGAGGAGAAATGTCTTACACAGTGTACACATCTGACCCTCCTTCCAGAATCCATTTTAATCAAACAGCTTTGCTGATGACCTGCGTAGACATCATTCAGGCTGTTTCCCCAGGCTTGAGGCACTGCCAAGTGAGGAACTTACTTGCCAGGATCAAATTCTGAGTTGTGTACCTGAAGCAAGGCTTCCAACGACCCTACAGATATAAAGTCATATGAGGTGTGGCCAATCAGAATCCAACAAATAGAGAAACAGTAACACAGAGCAAGTGTTAAGAGCTCGGCAATATATTTGAGCTGTACATCTGAGCAAAATGTGATCTCCACATGCTAGAGGTATATCATTTAGTGGAAATAAAGGAGATGAAAGGGAAAAAAAAGGAGAAAAAACGTAGGAGGATTGCTATGACTCAAGTGCTCTGGATGAAGTTAACATAAATTTACAAAAAGTCCAAATGTTAATAAATTTTAAATAGTATAAAGTTGTTCAATATCATTACAATAGAGTTTGAAATTATTGGTTGCTGGGTAGCAGAAAATTTCTGACTTTCTCCCTGATAGGGACTTTGGTTATAGGGCACCACTAGAAATTGCTTCAGGACATGGATTTTGGGGGGGAAAAAAAACCACTTTGTAGCCATACAAACACATAGTGTATCAATTGTGTATGCTGACTTCTCTCTCTCTTTTACTTTCTTTTGGTGGTACCTATGCCAAATCTTAAAAGATGATGCTGTGAAAGTGTTGCACTCAATATGCCAGCAAATTTGGAAAACTCATCAGTGGACATAAGACTGCTGAGAGTCATTCCAATCCCAAAGAAAGGCAATGCCAAAGAATGCTCAAACTACCACACAGTTGTAATCATTTCACATGCTAGTAACTGTTGCTGCTGCTAAGTCACTTCAGTCATATCCAACTCTGTGCGACCCCATAGACGACAGCCCACCAGGCTCCCCCGTCCCTGAGATTCTCCAGGCAAGAACACTGGAGTGGGTTGCCATTTCCTTCTTCAATGCATGAAAGTGAAAAGTCAAAGTGAAGTCACTCAGTCTTGTCTGACTCTTCGCGACCCCATGAACTGCAGCCTACCAGGCCCCTCTGCCCATGGGATTTTCCAGGCAAGAATATTGGAGTGGGGTGCCATTGCCTTCTCCGACATGCTAGTAAAGTTCATGGTTCATGTATTGCTGAAGCCTGGGTTGGAGAATTTTGAGCATTACATGCTAGTAAAGTAATGCTCAAAATTCTCCAAGCCACGCTTCAGCAATACGTGAACCATGAACTTCCTAATGTTCAAGCTGGTTTTAGAAAAGGCAGAGGAACCAGAGATCAAATTGCCAACATCTGCTGGATCATGGAAAAAGCAAGAGAGTTCCAGAAAAACATCTATTTCTGCTTTATTGACTATGCCAAAGCCTTTGATCTTTGACTGTGTGGATCACAATAAACTGCGGAAAATTTGGAAAGAGATGGGAATACCAGACCACCTGATCTGCCTCTTGAGAACTCTATATGCAGGTCAGGAAGCAATAGTTAGAACTGGACATGGAACAACAGACTGGTTCCAAATAGGAAAAGGAGTATGTCAAGGCTGTATATTGTCACCCTGCTTATTGAACTTCTATGCTGAGTACATTATGAGAAATGCTGGACTGGAAGAAACACAAGCTGGAATGAAGATTGCTGGGAGAAAGATCAATAACCTCAGATATGCAGATGACACCACCCTTATGGCAGAAAGTGAAGAGGAACTAAAAAGCCTCTTGATGAAAGTGAAAAAGGAGAGTGAAAACGTTGGCTTAAAGCTCAACATTCAGAAAACTAAAATCATGGCACCTGGTCCCATCACTACATGGGAAATAGATGGGGAAACAGTGGAAACAGTGTCAGACTATTTTTTGGGCTCCAAAATCACTGCAGATGGTGATTGCAGCCATGAAATTAAAAGACTCTTACTTCTTGGAAGAAAAGTTATGACCAACCTAGATAGCCTATTAAAAATCAGAGACATTACTTTGCCTACAAAGGTCTGTCTAGTCAAGGCTATGGTTTTTCCAGTAGTCATATATGGATGTGAGAGTTGGACTGTGAAGAAAGCTGAGCGCCGAAGAATTGATGCTTTTGAACTGTTTGTGTTGGAGAAGACTCTTGAGAGTCCGTTGGACTGCAAGGAGATCCAATCAGCCCATTCTAAAAGAGATCAGTCCTGGGTGTTCTTTGAAAGGAATGATGCTAAAGCTGAAACTCCAGTACTTTGCCCGTCTCATGGGAAGAGCTGACTCATTGGAAAAGACTCTGATGTTGGGAGGGATTGGGGGCAGGAAGAGAAGGGGACGACAGAGGATGAAATGGCTGGATGGCATCACCGACTCAATGGACCTGAGTTTGAGTCAACTCTGGGAGTTGGTGATAGACAGAGAGGCCTGGCATGCTGCAATTCATGGGGTTGCAAAGAGTCAGACAGGACTGAGCGACTGAACTGAACTGAGGAAAAGAAATGGATAAGGCAATGGCACCCCACTCCAGTACTCTTGCCTGAAAAATCCCATGGACGGAGGAGCCTGATGGGCTGCTGTCTATGGGCACACACAGAGTCAGACACAACTGAAGTGACTTCACTTTCACTTTTCACTTTCATTCATTGGAGAAAGAAATGGCAACCCACTCCAGTGTTCTATCCTGGAGAATCCCAGGGACAGCAGAGTCTGGTGGGCTGCCGTCTCTGGGGTTGCACAGAGTCGGACATGACTGAAGCGACTTAGCAGCAGCAGCAGCAGCAGCAGGAAAAGAAAGTGCATCCTTCTTGGGAGATATCTTGGGATCCCTGTTAGACTAAACCTGCTAAGATATCTCTTCTTACTAGATACTTTACTTCATTAAAGCAGAATCATTGTATAGTATCTCACCTACTATAGTAACTGATTACTGTCCAGTAAATAGTTTATGAATAATGAATGCAGACATGCCTTGATTTCTTCTCCAGAATAATAGTGTTGCAGAGAACTGCCAAATGTTTAATTGAATTGTGTAAAAATGTGTTTTCCATATGTGTGCCTGCATGTGTATACAGCATGGGTATAGTTTATTGTGTTGACAGAACTTAGACCTAAACTATTCATGAGAATTGTATTCACCTAAAATATTCAGGCAATATTTCACAAGCATGAGCCATCATAAGTTTTCCTGCTCTATTAAAATCCCCATATAAATAAAATGATATTTCTTTAAATGGTAATTATTTCTGCTTACTTGGAATTTAAATGATGGTGTTATTCTTAAGGACTTAAATCGTATCATAAATACAATGGCAAATACATGAAAATAAATGAACCTGAATGTTACTTTTTAGTATGAAAATGTTCCAGTCTTAGGCTAAAAGAGCTGCATAGAGATTTGAGAAGCTTCCTGGCACTTATTGGACATGAACTTGGGCAGACACTGGTAGATAGTGAGGGATAGGAAGGCCTGGCATGCTGCAGTCCATGGGGTCCCAAAGAATCAGACACAACTTAGCAACTGAACAACAACAACTAGTACTTATTACTATACCACAATTTGCTATGCTCAAGATTCAAACTACAAAATATCCTTGGGTATTAACTGAAATAAGTTATTCTGTTACTGTAGTTAATTCTCTCCTTTGGATAATGTCATGTTTTGTTTATCAATGTAGCAAACTTAATTTTCACAAAAAAAGCAAGTATTTGGAAATTACATTTTACCAGTGTTTAAATATATTGTTCAGCAAAATGTGTTTAAATTTATGTATCACTGTTATTAAATTTAAAAGTACTCTTAAATTTCTTGTTAAATATTAGCCTAGAAAAAATGTATTTTAATGGAAATTATGACAGATACTTAACCAAAGAAGTGATATTATACCTCTAAATTAATGCTTAGCAAAAGCACATATAAATTATAGTGAACTTTCTAAAATAATGTGGAGGTGAAATCATTCTTAGAGAGTTGACCATCAGCTTTTCTTCTCAATGTTTTAATATTCAAGTACCTATTTTCCCTAGGAAATATGAGGTTTAGAACTCTGGTGCATTTAAAATAATTCTGAGATGTGCCAGATTTCATCAGATCAATTTCTTTAGTAATTTGATTTTCAAAAAAGTGGAAAGGAAGTAGACTGCTGCCTATTTGTATGGTTGAGTTTGTATTTTAACAAACTTCTTCACTGCATTACACTCCATGAATATGTAGTACAAAGATATGATGTTGTAAACAATGCAGAGATTCATTACCTCTTTAATAAAAAGGGTCATTTGCTTTCTGAAATTAGCCATTACCTGATTCCCTCTCGCAGTGACTTTTCTGGCACATCTCTCTCTCTCTCCACCTAACCTCCTTACCACCCGCAATGGCCAGTGAGTGGCCTACATTTCCTGTTCCTAATCTGGGAGAAAGATTGGGAGATTTCATGCTGCGTTATCCTCAGAATCTCTGAATGGTGGCCTGCCTGTAAGTACTGGGATTCTAATCCTTCTTTCTCCATAGAACTGGTCAATTCCTATAGGTATTTGTGAACCTCCTTGCTTCATTTTCTACATTTCCTTCCTATTTTTCAGACATCTGGTGTCCTGCACTGAAAAAAAAAAAAAAGTTCTAAAATGTGACATGCAACTGTTAAAATACAAAAGTTGTTTTCTTTTTTTTTTTTCTTTTTCCCTCCCAAATGCAATGTAGAGCTCTAGGAGACCAAATAATTTTTCAGTAAATGCTTCACTGTAGTGTATATTAACAGTTGGATATCACATCCACATTCTACCAACTTTTAGATGCTGAGGGAGGACAAGGAAGGAGGTGCTCAGAGTTTAGGAGAGCGCTCATCAATGGGCTCAGTGCTCCTGCTGAGCTGGCCACTGGGTCTTATGCTACTGGGGACAGCTGGTGGCAAGTCCCTGCAATCAGAAGCCATCACTAACAGGCAGACTCTACAGTCATTTTAATCAGTTTTTGGCAAAGCTCAAAGTAAATGTTCTAACTGGATATATTTTCCTGGGAATCACCACTATGTGGTAATTTAGTTATCCTGCTTGAATTGAAGCAGTGTGATATAATGTAGAATCATTGATGATAGCATCATCAATGGTCCTGAGGTTTATTCTATAAAGTTACTCCAAGTCTTGATCTAGAGAACAGCATTATTAACAGTTTACAATAGGTAGAAGGTGTATACAGTATGTCTGATCTAGGCTATTTCTACAATGGTGAAGACCTGAAAAATATAATATTCTATGTTCAAGCAAAATGTGCAAGATTCAATCTGTTGAATGTTTTAGTTTGTTTGGTTTTTTAGTTACGTGTGTATGTAATTTAAAATGTCAGATAAGCCTATAAGATTTTGTTAAAAAGCAGAAGTCCTGTGCTTTTATTCTCCCCACCCTACATCATGCAGTAAACATTTTCTACTCTTAGCTATTTAGACAGAGATTTGCCCCATAATTCTTAAGTAATGCGCTTATATTGTTAAACTATAATTTCTTTCCATTTTCTATATTTCCTATTGACCTTCTATTATAGAAGATGAGAATATAGTTCTTCCAAACTTTGCTCTCACTCACTTCTCCTCCATTCATCTTTAAATGAGATTATGTTGTTATTCTAGTCAAAGAAGTGTTCAGTATTTACATTATGATTATTATTTAAACATTACTCACAGAGGAGGCATGAAATTTTCTAGAAGTCTATTTCCTGTCCTGTATGTTATTTTGTTCCCCTGGAGTTCAAAATGTCTCCATTTCTCCATTTTCTGATTTTTTCACCTAATTATCACTAATTTCCTTCCATAAATGCAAATTTTCTCTCAACTCATTTTTTAAATTTATTTTTTTTATTGAAGGCTAAATGCTTTATAGAATTTTGCTGTTTTCTGTCAAACCTCAACATGAGTCAGCTATAGGTATACATATATCCCCTCCCTTTTGAACCCCTTTCCCGTATCCCTCCCCATCCCACCCCTCTAGGTTGATCCAGAGCCTCCGATTGAGTTTCCTGAGCCATACAGCAAATTCCCGTTGGCCATCTATTTTATATATGGTAGTATAAATTTCCATGTTACTCTTTCCATACATCTCACCCTCTCCTCCCTTCTTCCCATGTCCATAAGCCTATTCTCTATGTCTATTTCTCCATTGTTGCCCTGTAAATCAATTCTTCAGTACCATTTTTCTAAATTCCATATGTATGCCTTAGAATATGATATTTATCTTTCTCTTTCTGACTTACTTCACTCTGTATAATCGATTCTAGGTTCATCCACCTGAACCTAGATTCAAATACATTCCTTTTTATGGCTGAGTAAAATCCCATTGTGTATATGTACAACAACTTCTTTATCCATTCATCTGTTGATGGACATCTAGGTTGCTTCCATGTTCTAGCTATTGTAAATAGTGCTGCAATGAACAATGGGGTACATGTGTCTCTTTCAAGTTTGGTTTCCTCAGGTTATATGCCCAGGAGTGGGATTGCTGGGTCATATGGTGGTCCCATTCCCAGGTTTTTAAGGAATCTCTTTATCATCCTCCACAGTGGCTGTATCAATTCATATTCCCACCAACAAAAAGTGCAAGAGTGTTCCCTTTTCTTCACATCCTCTCCAGCATTTATTGTTTATAGACTTTTTTCTTTCTTTAAATTCTTTTTTTTTAATTTTTTCACTTTACAATACTGTATTTGTTTTGCCATACATTGACATGAATCCACCACAGGTGTACAAGAGTTCCCAACCCTGAACCCCCCTCCCACCACCCTCCCCATATCATCTCTCTGGGCCATCCCAGTGCAGCAGCCCCAAGCATCCTGTATCCTGTATCGAACCTAGACTAGTGATTTGTTTCTTACATGATAGTATACATGTTTCAATACCATTCTCCCAAATCATCCCACCCTCTCCCTCTCCCACAGAGTCCAAAAGTATATTCTTTACATCTGTGTCTCTTTTGCTTTTTGATGATGGCCATTCCAACTGGTGTGAGGTGATATCTCATTGTAGTTTTAATTTGAATTTCTCTAATAATGAGTAATGTTGAGCATCTTTTCATGTGTTTGTTAGCCATCTGTATGTTGTCTTTGGAGAAATGTCTGTTTATGTCTTTTCTCAATTTTTGATTGGGTTGTTTGTTTTTCTGGTATTGAGTTGTATGAGCTGCTTGTATATTTTGGAAATTAATCCTTTGTCAGTTGTGTTATTTGTTATTATTTTCTCCCATTCTGAGGGTCGCCTTTTCACCTTGCTTATAGTTTCCTTTGCTGTGCAAAAGCTTTTAAGTTTTATCAGGTTCCACTTGTTTATTTTTGTCTTTATTTCCATTACTCTTGGAGGTGGGTCATAGGGGATCTTGCTTTGATTTATGTCATCAAGTGTTCTGCATATGTTTTCCTCTAAGAGTTTTATAGTTTGTGGTTTTACATTTTTGTCTTTAAACCATTTTGAGTTTATGTTTGTGTATGGTGTTAGGAAGTATTCTAATTTCATTCTTTCACATATAGCTATCTAGTTTTCATAGCACCATTTATTGAAGAAGCTGCCTTTGCCCCATTGTACATTCTTGCCTTCTTTGTTAAAAAAAAAAAAAGGTACCCATAGGTGTATGGGCTATTTCTGGGCTTTCTATCTTTTTCTATTGGTCTATTTTCCTGTTTTTGTGCCAGTACCATACTGTCTTGATGACTGTGGCTTTGTAGTTAGAAAGTTCCTAACTTTGAATTTAGGAATGTTGATTCCTCCAACTCCATTCTTTTTTCTCAAGACTGCTTTGGCCATTTGGGGTCTTTTCTGTTTCCCTAGGAACCATGAAATTTTTGTTCTAGTTCTGTGAAATATGCCATTGGTTATTTGATAGGGATCTCTTTGAATCTATAGATTGCATTTGGTAGTATAGTCATTTTCACAGTATTGATTCTTCCTACCCAGGAACGTGGAATATCTCTCCATTTGTTTATGTCATCTTTGATTTCTTTCATTAGTGTCTTATAATTTTCTGTGTACAGTTCTAATGTTTTCAGTTTTTAACATTGAGAATAATGTTTGCTGTAGGCTTATAATATATGGCCTTTACTATGTTGAGGTAGGTTCCTTCTATGCCCATATTTTGAAGAGTTTTAATCATAATTGGTGTGAACTTTGTCAAAGGCTTTTTCTGCATCTATTGAGATTATCATATGGTTTTTGTCTTTCAATTTGTTAATACGGCATATCACACTGACAAGCTGGAATCAAGATTGCCAGGAGAAATATCAATAAGATATGCAGATATGCAGATGACACCACCCTTATGGCAGAAAGTGAAGAGGAACTAAAAGCCTCATGATGAAAGTGAAAGTGGAGAGTGAAAAAGTTGGCTTAAAGCTCAACATTCAGAAAACTAAGATCATGGCATCCAGTCCCATCACTTCATGGGAAATAGATGGGGAAACAGTGGCTGACTTTATTTTTTTGAGATCCAAAATCACTGCAGATGGTGATTGCAGCCATGAAATTAAAAATTAAAAGATGCTTACTCCTTGGAAGGAAAGTTATGACCAAACTAGACAGCATATTGAAAAGCAGAGACATTACTTTGCCAACAAAGGTCCGTCTAGTCAAGGCTATGGTTTTTCCAGTAGTCATGTATGGATGTGAGAGTTGGACCATAAAGAAGGCTGAGCATTGAAGAGTTGATGCTTTTGAACTGTGGTGTTAGAGAAGACTCTTGAGAGTCGCCTGGACTGAAAGGAGATCCAACCAGTCCTTCATAAAGGAGATCAGTCCTGGGTGTTCATTGGAGGGACTGATGTTGAAGCTGAAACTCCAATACTTTGATCACCTAATGCAAAGGACTGACTCATTGGAAAAGACCCTGATGCTGGGAAAGGTTAAGGGCAGGAGGAGAAGGGGATGACAGAGGAAGAAATGGTTGGATGGCATCATCAACTAAATGGACATGAGTTTGGGTAAAATCCTGGATTTGGTGATGGACAATGAGGTCTGGTGTGCTGCAGTTCATGGGGTCACAAAGTGGCTGACATGACTGAGTGACTGAACTGAACTGAACTGAATTTGTGTATATTGAAGAATTCTTGTCCCTGTAATAAATCCAACTTGATCATGGTGTATGAGCTTTTGATGTTTTGCTGAATTCTGTTGAGGATTTTTGCATCTATGTCCATCAGTGATATTGGCCTGAATTTTTCTTTTTGTGTGCTGTCTTTGTCTGGTTTTGGTATTAGCATAATGGTGGCCTTATAGAATGAGTTTGGAAGTGTTCCTTCCTCTGCTATTTTTTGAGAGTTTTAGATGGATAGGCCTTAGCTCTTCTCTAAATGTTTGATAGACTTCTCCTGTGAAGCCATCTGGTCCTGGGCTTTTCTTTTTTGGGAGCTTTTTGATCACAGCTTCAGTTTCAGTGCTTATGATTGGGTTGTTCATAATTTCTATTTCTTCTTTGTTCATTCTTTTCTTTGTTAGAAAAGATTGAACTTTTCTAAGAATCTGTCCATTTCTCCTGGGTTACCTATTTTATTGCCATGTAGTTGTTCATAATAGTCTCTTATAATCCTTTGTATTTCTGCATGGTCCCTTGTAACCACTCCTTTTTCATTTCTAATTTTGTTGACTTGCTTCTTCTCTCATTTTTTCTTGATGAGTCTGGCTAAAGGTTTGTTGGTTCTGTTGACCTTCTCAAAGAACCAGCTTTTAGTCTTATTGATCTTTACTATTGTTTCTTTCCTTGCTTTTTCATTTATCTCTGCTTGGATCTTTGTGACTTCTTTCCTCCTGCTAATTTTTTTTTCCTTTTCCAATTGTTTTAGGTGTAAAGTTAGATTGTCTATTTGATATTTTTCTTGTTTCTAGAGGTAGGATTGTATTGCTGTAAACTTCTCTCAGGATTGCTTTGCTGCATCCCCTAGGTTTTGAGTTCTTGTGTTTTTATTGTCATTTGTTTCTAGAATTTTTTTATTTCCCTTTGACTTCTTCAGTAACCTGTTGATTATTTAGAAACGTATTGTTTAATCTCCATGTGTTTGTTTTTCACAGGTTTTTTTTTTTCTTGTAATTGATATCTATTCTCATAGTGATGTGGTTGGAGAAGATGCTTGATACACTTTCAATTTTCTTAGATTTACTGAGGTTTGATTTGTGACCCAAGATGTGGTCGATCCTGGAGAATGTTCCATGTGCTTCTCAATGTTTCTTGAGAAGAAAGTGTATCCTTCTGAATTTGGATGGATGAAGATATCAATGAGATCCATCTCATCTAATGCATCATTTAAGACTTGTGTTTCCTTATTAATTTTCTGTTTAGATGATCTGTCCATTAGTGTGAGTGGGGTGTTAAATTCTCCCTGCCAGGGTCCAGCCCTGGTGGATCCAGGGAATTTGAAGTGGGGACAGAGTCGGTGAGGAGAGACTTATTTATTAGAGACATAAAGAGAGATTAGGAAAGAATAGTGTAGTAGGAAAATTAGTGGAGAAAAGAGGCTGAATAACTTGGTTTACACGGAGAACCAATAAAGTTCCAAGACAAGGAACTTGCACCGTCTATGTAGGCCACCGGTACCCACTTGAATAGTGGAGGGTGCTCCGCCTTGGGCTCCCTCTCACGTGGGTCTTAGAAGCCAGGGCAAATAAGTATACATGGTGAGCCTCCACGCTCCAGATGGGAATTCAGCCAGAAAAGGGAGAAAAGAACGACATGGGGGAGCCAAGTATTGGTACCAGACCCACAACTTTATTTTCAAAAGCAGCTTATATACCCCAAGTTGTACACAAAGAAATAATGGAATATGCAGAGTTATGCAGGGGCAGCAGTCCTGACCCTTATTGAGACCAGGCTTTCTTTTGCATACCTTCCCATATACAAAAGGTCCCAGGTGGTTTTACATCATCTTCTGGCCAGGGGGCCTGTTAACATTTTTATGGCTCTCTTCCTAGATAAATGTCTATCAACCAGAAAACTCATTTTCCCTTGGGGTGTTTTTTCTTTAATCTGTATCACCCTCAAAGTACTAAATAAAGTTACATTCCTGTAGAACAAAGGTGCAGTGGGTTATAACAAAGAAAGTACTTAACTCAAAGATCTAATGTTGCTAATGCCAGGGCTACTACCTGTTTTTTCTATATACCAACTATATCTACAAGTGAAAGATATGAAAATTTGGCAGCAAGTATTGGCTCAACGAATGAAACCCTTAATCAGTCCTATTCTAAATGATTTTGACTCCTCAGAATCCCCTACATTCCTAGGATGTTTTAAGCTTCCTATGCCTCTCGAGGTCGGGAGGCTGCAAACAACCACGTGCGCAGCTGTAAGAGTCCAGCAGGCAGGCTAGAAAGCCATCAGAGGGGTTTTTGGATTGAAACACCCTTATTATGCCCAGGAGACTTATTATCTAAAAGCTCTAAATTAACTTTTTCCAGAAAAAGGTGGTGGGGGGACAGCCCCCTGTTAATGTCAGAAGAGTAGGTGGAAAGCATAACACAGTAAAGCAGGCAGACTCTGGTTTTGGGGGTAGATGCTTGAGAATCTCCAGGGGGACCCCTGAGGCTTGTTCCCACCTTTGCGTAATGTCAAGCATCCTTCCTTATGACCTTTGCCATGGGCGGGATTCCTCACACTGGCTCCCAGCATCTCCCACTATTATTTGTGTTACTGGCAAATTCTCCTTTTATGTCTGTTAGTGTTTGCCTTACTTATTGAGGTGCTTCTATGTTGGGTGCATAGATATTTACAATTGTTATGTCTTCTTTTTGGATTGATCCCTTGATCATTATGTATTGTCCTTCCTTATCTCTTGTAATATTCTTTATTTTAAGGTCTATTTTGTCTGATATGAGGATTGCCACTCCAGCTTTCTTTTGCTTTCCATTTGCATGGAATATATTTTTCCATCCTTTTATTTTCAGTCTATATATGTCCTGAGATCTGAAGTGGGTTTCTTGTAGACAGCATATATATGTATCTCATTTTTGTATCCATTCAGCCAGTCTGTGTCTTTTGGTTGGAGCATTTAATCCATTTACATTTAAAGTAATTATTGATATATATGTTCCTATTGCCGTTTTCTTAATTGTTTGGGGTTGACTTTGTAGATCTTTCTTCGTCTCTTGTATTTTTCTTGACTATATAAGTCCCTTTAGCATTTGTTGTAAAGCTGGTTTTGTGGTACTGAATTCTCTTTTTTGCTTGTCTGAAAAGCTTTTTATTTCTCCATCAAATTTTAATGAGATCCTTGTCAGGTACAGTAATCTTGGTTGTAGATTTTCCCCTCCCTAAATTTTTCCTGCCATTTCCTTCTAGCCTACAGAGTTTCTGCTGGAAGATCAGCTGTTAAGCATATGGGGTTTCCCTTGTATGTTACTTGTTGCTTCTCCTTTGATGCTTTTAATAGTCTTTCTTTCTGTTTAGTCTTTGTTAGGTTCATTTATATTTGTCTTGGCATGTTTCACCTTGGATTTATCCTAATGGGACTCTTTGCACCTCTTGGACTTGATTGACTATTTCCTTTTCCATGTTGGGGAAATTTTCAACTATTATCTCTTCAAAAAATTTATCATACCCTTTCTTTTTCTCTTCTTCTTCTGGGACCCCTTAATTCAAATGTTGGTGCATTTGATATTGTCCCAGAGGTCTCTGAGACTGGCCTTAGTTCTTTTCATTCTTTTTACTTTATTCTGTTCTTCAGAAGTTATTTCCACCCTTTTATCTTCCAGATCACTGATTCATTCTTCTGTTTCAAATACTTTGCTAATTGATTCCTTCTAGATTATTTTGGGCTCCAAAATCACTGCAGATGGTGACTGAAGCCATGAAATTAAAAGATACTTACTCCTTGGAAGAAAAGTTATGACCAACCTAGATAGTATATTCAAAAGCAGAGACATTACTTTGCTGACTAAGGTCCGTCTAGTCAAGGCTATGGTTTTTCCTGTGGTCATGTATGGATGTGAGAGTTGGACTGTTGAAGAAGGCTGAACGCCGAAAAATTGATGCTTTTGAACTGTGGTGTTGGAGAAGACTCTTGAGAATCCCTTGGACTGCAAGGAGATCCAACCAGTCCATTCTGAAGGAGATCAGCCCTGGGATTTTTTTGGAAGGACTGATGTTGAAGCTGAAGCTCCAGTACTTTGGCCACCTCATGAGAAGAGTTGACTCATTGAAAAGACTGATGCTGGGAGAGATTGGGGACAGGAGGAGAAGGGGACGACCAAGGATGAGAGGGCTGGATGGCATCACGGACTCGATGAATGTGAGTCTGAGTGAACTCTGGGAGATGGTGATCGACAGGGAGGCCTGGTGTGCTGTAGTTCATGGGGTTGCAAAGAGTCGGGCACGACTGAGTGACTGAACTGAACTGAGAGTATTTTTGGGCTTCCCTGGTGGCTCAGATGGTAAAGCATCAGCCTGCAGTGTGGGAGACCTGGATTCAATCCCTGGGTCAGGAAGATTCCCTGGAGAAGGAAGTAGCAACCCACTCCAGTGCTCTTGCCTGAAAAATTCCATGGACTGAAAAGCCTGGTAGGCTACAGTCCACAGGGTCACGAAGCGCCAGACACAACTGAGCAAATTCATTTCACTTCACTTCAGAGTATTTTTAATTGCAGTAATTGTGTTGTTTGTCTCTGTGTGTTTGTTCTTTAACTCTTCTAGGTCTTTGTTAATTGATTCTTGCATTTTCTCCATTTTGTTTTCAAGGTTTTTGATTTTTCCTATCACTATTCAGAATTCTTTTTCAGGTAGTGTGGCTATTTCCTCTTCATTTATTTGGACTTCTGTGTTTCTAGTTTGTTCCTTCATTTGTGTAGTATTTCTCTGCCTTTTAATTAATTTTTTCAAGCTTATTGTGTTTGAGGTCTCCTTTTCCCAGGCTTCAAGGAAAGTTGAATTCTTTCCTTGAAGAAGGTTGAATTCTTTCTTCCTTTTGGTTTCTGCCCTCCTAAGATTGGTCCAGTGGTTTGTGTAAGTTTCATATAGGGTGAGATCTATGCTGAGTCTTTGTTTGTTTGTTTGTTTGTTTGTTTTCCTTCTGATGGGCAAGGCTGAGTGTGTTGGTAATCCTGTCTGCTGATGATTTGGTTTGTGTTTTTCTTTTGTTTATCATTTAGATGAGGCATCCTGCACAGGGTACTACTGGTGGTTGGGTGATGCCAGGTTTTGTATTCAAGTGGTTTCCCTTGTGTGAGTTCTCACTATTTGACACTCCCTAGGGTTAGTTCTCTGGTAGTCTAGGGTCTTGGAGTCAGTGCTTCTACTCCAAAGGCTCAGGGCTAGATCTCTGGTCAGGAACGAAGATTCCACAAGTGGTCTGTTATGGCATCAAGTGAGATTAAAACAAATATCCAAAAATGAGAACCTGAAGATCAACCCCAGACAAATGGCAGTTATAAAATCATGCAAATAATAATTAAATAAAGGAATATACAAAATATACATCTACACTGTCTAAATAGTCCAACAAAAATACAGTAGATTGACACAGTGAACAAGGGAAACTGAAAATTATATTTACAAGTTAAGAACAAAACTAACTGAAGCACAAACTGGAAAAAAATAACTAAAGCAAAGTGCTAAGTGGGGAATAAGCAAGGAAAACAAAACTAAGAAATATGTTGAGAGGAAAGGAAATTTTAAAAAAAGAATAGATATGCAAAGTTAAATAGAGGTAGATGAAGAAGATTTATATACATTAAAGATTAACTGCAAGTGGAAAAGAACAGTAGGAAAGGAAAACAAAGGAATAAATATAGAAAAAATACAATAGGTCTAAAAAATTAACAATTAAAATTACAAGAAAGAGAAAAAAAGAAAAAAAAAAACAGAAGGAGAAAGAAAAAAGGAAAACTTCACAGAATTGCAAAAGCCCAACGTAGAGGCAGAGGTTTATAACAACAATAAAAAATGTGACTGAGAAAAAAATAAACAAAAATTCTCAAAAGCTTAATTGGATTTCTTAGTGCCAATAAAATCAACAACTACAACAGAAGGGGAAAAACAAGGGAGGAAAAAAGAAAAAGATCCAAAATAATCTACAGAACAAATAAAAAAATAAAAATAATAAATGTTTTTATTGAGTCACTGCTGTCAGAGTCCTTTCCCTCGCTGAGAGTCACAGTCCACCTTACCTCTCTATGATGCCCTCCAACACTATGCTTATCTCTGGACCTACTGTGGGGGCAGCTCAGATTCTAATCTGGTCCTACTCCTGTGTTTTCTTGCCTCCAACGTCCACAGCTCTCAAAACTAGTGCGTTTTCTTTTGTGGGAGCTCTCAATGACCTTTTATATATTCCATAGACACAGAGTCTGCCTAGTTGATCATGTGGATTTAATCTGCAAGTTGTGCAGCTGGTGGGAAGGTTTTGGGTCTTCTTCCTTAGCCATACTGCCCCTGGTTTTCAATTGTGGTTTTATTTCCACCCCTACATGTGGGTCATCCACAGGGGTTTGCTCCTGAGGCTGCCCTGGAGGACTTGGGTTTGCCCCTGTGAGGGCCAGGTGTGGAGATGGTACAGCTGCTTGGGTCACAGGGCTTCTGGCAGCACCAAGTACTCAGGGGTTTGGTAGCTAGGACAGCAGGAAATACAGTGCTCTAGAAGGGTATGGCAACCATTATTGGCCAATATGCCCCAGTATTCTTGCCTGGAGAGCCCCCCTCCCTGACAGAGAAGCCTGGCAGGCCACAGTCTACAGGGCCACAGAGAGTTGGACATGACTGAAGCAATCCTAATTGCATAGACGTAAGATTTCTTTTGCCTGTGGCAGCTCTGCCCCAGTGAGAGTTAAGCATGAATGTGGAGCAGCTGCTTGGCTTGTGGGGACCCTGTGGCACCAAATGTGCAGGGACACAGACTGCCTTTGCTGCAGGAGTTATGGACCTATCAGAGTCTTTTTTCAAGCCTCTTGTAGCTGGCACTCAGAAGGCCTCTTTGGCCAGTCTTTCTCTGTAGCTTTGCCTGTTCAGGCACTTAGAGGGCTTCCTTGCTTGGGGTCTTTCTCTATTGATCAGCATGTCAGGTACATAGAGGGGGCTCTCCCCTAGCTGGGGTCCTACTCTGTAGTTCAGTGCATTGGGCACTTGATGGGCCAGCCTCTCTATTGTTCAGCTGCCAATGCTGGCATGTGGGGAGAGAGAAGCTATGGTGATGGTTCCACCCACTACACGCAACTCAGCAGTATCACCTTGCTTCCATGGCTGCCTGGCTTTCCTCCATAGGCATTTCCCACTATGATCTCCTCCCTCACATCCCCTCAACCCGTCTCTCTGCAGTCAACAGCAGCCCTCACCCTGGGACTGCTCCACAATCCCCAAACTCCAGCTCCCAGCTCCTGTGGACCAGTGTTCCTGTTTGGGGTATGTATGGTTGCAGCAAGGACTGTCTGATTCTCATTCCATTTAGACTGCCCCGTATCAGCTGTTTCACTCTCAGCCTTAAATGTTTCTCCTCTGACTCAGACATTTGCCCTGGTGTGGGGATTGGACCCCTGCTTCAGTTCCCCCACCCACCACGGGCAGAGCCAGTCCTCCTAACACTCCTGTTCCCCCTCCCCCAATTTCTTTATCCTATGGAGTTTTGCATGGTTCTATATACTTTTCCACTGGTCAGGTACTCCTGTCCACTCTCAGCTGGTGTTCTGCATGCACTTCTGTGTCTGAAGGTATATCCCTGATGTATCCATGGAGAGAGATGTACTCCACATTCACCAACTCCTCTGACATCTTGTTCTCCTTCAATTCATTTTTAAAAGACATAATCTCTCAATTCTTTCAAGTTGGAAATTTATTTCCTGCTCTTGTAGAAGATGTATGAAACAAAAAATAAATAAACAAAAAGAATAATTCTATGAGTACTCAAGTACTCACTGCTCAGTTTAAGAGAAGTTTATATAAAATCTAAAAGTCCTCATGTACTTTCTCCTGGTACATCCGTAGTGACTCATGTAATCTGTTCCAAATTTGATGTTCATGACTCTTATTCATAGTTCTATACTTTTTCCATGTATATATAGACATCAAAGCAAATGTATTATAGTTCTTGATACCATAAAATATTTTAAAAATCTATCATACTTTTGTTAAAATAAAATACAAAATAGAGACCAAACTTGAAAATTCCATGAGCAGAAAAAAAATTATTTAACCCATGTAAGCACAACCAAGCCTAGTTTATCTCGTGAAGAAGACAAAAAGGTTAATTTTTGCAAATGCCTCTGATAATTATAAAATAAATTTAAGACATCTTCTGAAGATAGTGTAAGATAATTACTTTTAACTAACCCCCTGCTATCCAGAAACTCCACTGAATTAACCAATCATTGTAAAGCTAAAACTACTTTCTCATTTTCACTTTAGAAGCCATTCTATAATGTCATACCTCTGAGCTTCACATCAGTTTGGGGTTTGAAAACTCCCAGTTTGTTAACTGTTCATTCACATACAATATATTCCAAGTAAATACTGTTTTCCTGATCTAGGTTTAATTGTGTCTATTTCTGGAATTCTAGCATTGTACCTATTTTTCATTCTTCCTCTTTTTTTCTTTTTCGCTTGACATTATCATGTTCACGAGTTCATTTATGTTGACACATGTGATTTTGGTTCACTGATTTGCACTGCTCTGTGGTGTAATCATTATGTTGAACCTGCATGAGCAGTGGACATAAACACAAAGTCACCTCATTTCTGTCTTTCCATGTCACTTTAAATCTTCTGTGTGGTTTTACTACTTCCCAAGAGAGAATATGGGGCTTCCCTGGTGGCTCAGAGATTAAAGCATCTGCCTGCAATGCGGGAGACTTGAGTTTGATCCCTGTGTTGGGAAGATCCCCTGGAGAAGGAAATGGAAATGGCAACCCACTCCAGTATTCTTGTCTGGAGAATCCCATGGACAGAGGAGCCTGGTGGGCTACAGTCCACAGGGTCGCAAAGAGTCAGATACGACTGAGTGACTTCACTTTCTAAGAGAGAATATCAAAAATTCCGATAGATGCTATGACTTAATGGAAACTAAGAAGGCTATAAGTCACAGTTTCAATTCTCTGTGTAAAATGTCTAGTCAAGTGTTATTATCAAAGTCAAAATTTAATGAAAAGTTTTGGCTTCCCCTCCCTCTCAGTTTGTCTCTGTGTAAGAAAGAAGCTTGCAGTTAGCCAAAAAGGAAGATCTGGCATCTTTTTAACCTTTAACTCCGCCCCTCTCAACTCCCTGGAGTTGGAGACACTGCCTTTCACACATAAGGGAACGTCTAGGAGACTTGCAAAGATACGTATCCCAACAGTTTTGGATTACTGAGCCAAAGCCAACAACTGTAACTTCTAGAGTTTTTAATATGATCACAATAACCCTGGTTTGCTTCTGCCACAATTATGTCATTTAGTGTTACAAGTTTATTAAAAAAACATACCGTCATTGTTATTAGAGTGAATATTTGGTGTCTTCTGTGATAATCGTGTGTTGTTTTTTTTTCTTTTCTCTTTTCTATTTTAGTCTATTGCTGTAGTGAAGAACAAAGGTTTTCTAATAAGAAAATGCTTTTTCAGATTTGTGATGAATCCAGTTTGTATGTCTATAGATATAGATACTACAGGTAGACATTCTGTATTTTTACATGATTTTCCTCCTTCCAAAACTCTAAATGGTTGTATACTAAATAATCTCTTTCCATCTCATTGTCTTTCATAATTTCCACCTATCATTTACTCTGTGATTTAAATTCTATGTTTATGTCTACCAGTTTACTAATTCTCTTTCTACCAATGTTTAATTACTATTTATCTGGCGTAAACTACAGCCATCTAGCATGACTGCAGCCATAAAATTAGAAGACACTTGCTTCTTGGAAGGAAAGCTATGACAAACCTAGACCGTGTATTAAAAAACAAAGACATCACTTTACCTACAAAGGTCCATATAGTCACACTATCTATGGTTTTTCAAGTAGTCATATATGGATGTGAGAGTTGGACCAGGAACAAGACTGAGTGCTGAAGGATTGATGCTTTTGAATTGTGGAGGTGAAGACTTTTGAGAGTCTCTTGGACAGCAAGGAGGCAAAGCCAGTCAGTCCTAATGAAAATCAATCCTGATTACTCATGGGAAGGACTGATGCCAAAGCTGAAACCCCAATTCTTTGACCACCTGATGCAAAGAGCTGACTCACTGGAAAAGACCCTGATGCTGGGAAAGACTGAAGGCAAAAGGAGAAGATGGTAGAAGAGGAGGATGAGATGGTTGGATAGCATCACTAATTCAATGGAGATGAACTTGGGCAAACTCCAGGGGATAGTGAGGGACAGGGAGCCCTGGCATGCAGCAGTCCATGGAGTTGCAAAGAGTCGGACATGACTTAGCGCCTGAACAACATCTAGCATATTGCATCTCCGGTAAATTCTCAAAATTCTCTTGGTTCATTTAAAAATATACCCTTTCAATTTTTACAGCATCTTGGTTTTTAGCTATTAATATATTCCTTCATTTCTTTAAATATACTAAACATGATTCTATATTTCCTGACTAAAATTTCAGGATCTGCAGATATTGCTGAGGTATGATTTAAATGACTCTTACTCTTATCATCTTTTTCTTTATATAACAAGTGATCTTTGATAATGAATTTATATTCTTTAGAACTTTACTGTAATGACTTATTTAAGGCCTGGATTTAAAGTTTACTTTTCCAGAGATGTGATCCCTGAACCTTGAACCAATCCCAGTTTTTCATTGTTAACAAATTGAGATTTGTGTAGTAGATCTTATTTTTCAAATTTATTATGTCAAGGATAAAATTTCTCATTTTCAGGCTATGTTTCTAGATTGAAGTTTATATCATTATCACTATTACTTTTTTTGTATCTTCATTTCTCATCTGGTTGTTATTCCTGAAAAATCAAAGTTTCACAACCTCAAAATAGTAAGAAATGACTTTGCTATGAAAGAAAGATATTCAATCATCTGATCCCACATTTCAAGCTGTGTAAAGAAGATAACTTATACTTGGTATACTTTCTAATAGCTTTCATGTATTGATATTGAAAGTAGTTTTACCTAACAGCTCTATAATTTTGAAAATCACCTGTTTCTTTGGCATCTTACAGAATTTTTTTTTTCTAAAGTCCCTGTACCTATTGGTTTTGTGAAAGCTTCAACTCAAATGTTGGGAGAACTAAGCTATATTTTTGAGTGTCAAAGAAGGAACTGAATAATCAATATATTATGTCATATTAAATCCTAATTAAAAATCAAATTATAAAAGTGATGACAGTAATGGGTAATATTGTTGAAAAATAGAGCTTGGACAGAGATTAAAACCATTTGAAAAACAGTATCTGTTATTTTTTTCTATTTCCATATGGCTACAATAGCAGTTTCGTGCTGCTGCATGAATCAAGTATAAAACTTGTTGTTTTTTTTCTTTTAAAACCTCTAATAATGCTTATAAAAATAGTAACAATAATAGTGATGGTGACAACTCACTCTGTGGATTTTAATTTGAAACTCATTGAGTATAAGATTCAGAGAAATAACTTATAAAATCTAAAGAAAGAAGACCTCCTGGAGTTTAAATGTCACATATGGTAATATATGAGATATAACTATTTGTGGTTTAGTTGGCACTCGTTTCCCTAATACATCTCAAGGGCACATGTCACCAGTAGAGATACTCCATGACTAAGCATGTCCAGCTATGAAGTCAGACTATGTGAGCTCTATGCCTACCAGCTGAGTGACCCTCAGCAAGACCCTAAATCCCGCCAATCTTCATTACCCACACCAGGTAAATAAGGATAATAATAGTACCTATGTCAGAGAAGCACTGTAAAGATATTAGGAAGTAATATTTTGAAATCTTCAGCATAGAGCCTAACACAGAGTAGTGTTCATATGGAGCTTCATCTCCTCAGACTCTAATACAGTCAGGAAATTTAGGACTCAGTCTGGGAAAATAAGCCCAAATATTGAAATGGAAGCTAATGCATTAGTCAACACCACATTTATTTAGCCAACAGTCTTCAGCTAACTGCTCTTCCTGGTTTATCACTGAAACAGCTTCACAGAGAACAAGCAAACAAAACTGGCTGCAGGCCAGCAGAGTGGGGAAAGCTCACCATGTGCCAGACCACTTGTTCTACCACATTCTTCCTTGCACAATATTAACTGAACTCATTGGTTTTTGCGCCACATAGACCTGGTTTGTCAAAGATCAGATTTGATCATTTAGCATTTAGTGATCAAGAACAAGCATATATTGGTAGGCACATGGCCTGGAAAAAGGAAAAACTCAGTAAACACTAGATGCAGATTGTTACTTTGAATTTTTTAAGAATTGATGCATTTTTCTCTAAATGCACACAAGAAATTTACAACTTAACCCAGTTGTAAATTGTGTTCAGTCATCTAGTATAACCCACCAGCATTATGTCTTCCTCATGTTATAAGTACTAGAACTGTCAGCACATTGCATTTGTTACAAAGGATGTAACCTTTTTATTAAAGTGTGTTCCCATGTGATACATTTTATTCTTATACTTTCCCTACTTGGTAGGACAAAATGCATTGCCATTGTACCACAAATGAGAACACTATTATACCAATTGGTTGAGAGATTCAACTAAAATCACAAAACCCAAAAAAGCACCAGAAGACCTGGTGTCTGGCCCTGACTCTTCTTCCAATGAGCTTGTCTTTGTACATACAAAACTCCCTGCTCTACCTAAAAGCCTCACAGTATCATTCTTAGAAACAAGGGCAATATTATGTGAAATGTCAAAGTACGTTCAAACCCACAGTGATAGACAAGTATGCTGCCGAGTCGCTTCAGTCGTGTCCGACTCTGTGCAACCCCATAAACGGCAGCCCACCAGGCTCTGCCCTCCCTGGGATTCTCCAGGTAAGAGCACTGGAGTGGGTTGCCATTTCCTTCTCCAATAGACAAGTATAAGATGATATTATGTGATATGAAAATCATGGCCAAATCTAGCTCAAGCTTCTGTGTAAATGAAGAAAGATGATTTTTCTATACAACTCAGAAAGAAAAGTGCCAGAAAAAAATTTTTATTACACAATTTTTTTTTAATTTCCTAAGGAAAGGAAAGTTTTATTTCCTACTGAGAGAGAAAAGAATTCTTAGAGGAGAATGTGGCAAGAGTCACAAACTTTAAATCAGGATATTTGGGTTTAAATTCTCCATTTAGTATCAAGGAACTGAAACTTTTCTTAATGTTTTGCAGCTGCAGACCTCAATATATTCTTTGTAAAGTTATACCAGAAAGACTGAAGGCCTTTTTCAGCTCTGACACTCTCTATTGCTATAGTTCTTCTACATGGAGGGCCTCTGTGAAATTGTTAAATACAAGTAACACCTCAGCTGAATTGTGGCTCCTATAAATGCATTCCTCTTAATAATGGAATTCTTCAGTTAATTTGGGTGTTAGCTCAATTTATCTTTCTCTATCCCTTCTTTCACTGCTTTTGTTTTGCTAGCTCTCTCACAGATTCTTCTTGCACAGTTGTCTCTTGATATCCCCTTTCCCTAGTCCTCTCTCATCTTTTTCAGTTCCATACTATCCTCTTGCATTTATAGCTATGAAGTATAAGGATTATCCTTGTTTTCCAATCTAAACAATCACAACAACTTCAGCACTCCACATTTTTAGAGCGAAGAGATAGCCAGCATCACAGTTTTATTGGAAAGTCTGAATAATGGGTCCAAAAACATTCACATCCTAGCATGGACAAGTTATGTTACCCTACATGGCAAGAGGGATTTTCCCAATGTGATTAAATTAATGATCTTGAGATTGGGAGATTATCCTGATTATGCAGGTGGACTCAACATAATCATAAGAGTCCTTCTGAGGAATACAAGGGGTCAAGAGAGTCAGAGTCAGAAAGAGAGAGGTGACTGTAGAAGCAGAAATTAGAAAAGTTTGAAGACACTACACAGCTGGTTCTGCAACTGGTGCAAGGGGTCACAAGCCCAGAAATGTGGGCAGCTTCTAGAAGCTGGAACAAACAAAGACATGGATTCATGCTAGGGCCTCCAGAAGAATTCACACCTGCTGAGCTCAGTTAAACCCATTTAAAACTTCTGACAGCAAACTCCTGGATTTAAAAGTTGCCATACGTGGGCTGATTTGTTACAGTGACACCAGGAAATGAGTAGAGAGCTGTCTGCTCTTCTCAACAGCGTGACTCATCTGTAAGTTGGACTCTGGCATAACTGCTGGTTCCTGAAAGATCTTACTTATGAAGCTGAGTGTATTTTGAAATTGTCCAGAAATGCTGCAATTCCTAAGTTAATCAGGTAAAGAAAAAAATTAGGATACTTTACATTGTAATGCAATTTGCATTCCTTTTATATTCTACTTAGCCTACTGCTGTCATAATTGATGTTCTCAGGTAATCACAATGAGCTAGTTTACAAGAGATTTCTAGATAATGCTTAAAGTTGTTTGCAACCTTGAGTTTATATGATTATATTGTAAAAACAAATTAGAAACCACTCAAACCTATCAATTCATATCTACTTTCCTGAAATGTATTCTGTGTGACTCTGATTACAGTATACATCATCTTAAATTTCATTATCTAATATACATTTAAGTTTCTCTGAATTACTCATTACTGATATCAGGGTATTTTTATGGGTGAAGTATATGCTTTTAAAATCCTTTATGCCTTATCTATTCATGCAGAAATAGGGGAGCAGCCCCTTAACCATCTAGACATACTCTACGGAACAATATTCCTATCCAACTGTGGAGATCCCCTGTTTCTGAATTTCTTAATAATGACAGTAAGGATGGGAAAGTTATACTTATTTATTGATGATCATGGAGGGACACACAGAGGGAAATTTAATTCAGTAGATTTCCTCAAAGAGGGAATAAGTTGTAGAAGAAAAGAGTTAGAGACTCTGGGAAATAGGAGGGGGTGAAAGGGTTAATTTTACAAACAGGAAGCATATATAAAGAAAAATCTCAAGGTGTCTTTATAGTGTCATGGTATATTGAGGGTATTATACACAGCTATCCACAACCTAAGATATTTAGATGTTACTGTTCAGTTGTTCAGTCATGTCTGATTCTTTGTGACCCCATGGACTGAAGCATACCAGGCTTCTCTGTCCTTCACCATCTCCCAGAACTTGTTCAAACTCATGTCCATTGAGTCAGTGATGCCATCCAACCATCTCTTCCTCTGTCATCCCTTTCTCTTACTGTCTTCAATCTTTCCCTGCATCACGGTCTTTTCCAATGAGTCAGCTCTTTGAATCTGGTGGCCAAAGTATTGGAGCTTCAGCTTCAGCATCAGTCTTTCTAATGAATATTCAGGATTGATTTCCTTTAGGACTGACTGGTTTTACCTCCTTGCAGTCATAGGGATGAGGTTTCCTAAGCAAATGATACCATTCTAATGGCAGAAAGTGAAGACAAACAAAATAGTTTCTTATGAGGTTGAAAGAGGAGAGTGAAAAAGCTGGCTTAAAACATTAAAAAAAACTAAGATCATGACATTTGATCCCATCAATCATGGCAAATAGATTGGGGAAAAAAGTGGAAACAGTGACAGATTTTATTTTCTTGGACTCCAAAATCACCAAGATGCTTGCTCCTTGGAAGAAAAACTATGACAAACCTAGACAGCATATTAAAAAGCAGAGACATTACTCTGCCAACAAAGGCCCATCTACTCAAAGCTATGGTTTTTCCAGTAGTCATGTATGTATGTGAGAGTTGGACCATAAAGAAGGCCGAGCACTGAAGAATTGATGGTTTTGAATTGTGGTGCTGGAGAAGAATTTTGAGAGTCCCTTGGACAGCAAGGAAGTCAAATCAGTCAATCTAAAGGAAATAAACATTGACTATTCATTGAAAGGGTTGGTGCTGAAGCTCCAATACATTGGCCACCTGATGTGAAGTGTCAACTCATTGGAAAAGACCCTGATGCTGGGAAAGATTGAGGGCAGGAGAAGAAGGGCAACAGAGGGAGAGATGATGGGGTGGCATCATGGACTCAATGACAAGAGTTGGGCAAACCCTGGGAGACAGTGAAGTATAGGGAAGCTTGTCATGCTGTAGTCCATCTGGTCTCAAAGTGTTGGACATTACTTAGTGACTGAACCACAACAATATGCACACCTAAATATTTCAGAACCATGGGATTAGTTCACACGAACTTAAGAGATGAGGTGGGAGAAGTAAATGGGTTCAGATCAAAAAAGCTCTAATCAGTGCTGAGGAATGTGGACTTTATCCTATAGAACACAATAAGCCAAGTGAGTACTTTAAACAGAAGAATAGCATAACTAGTGTAGTGTTATAAATACCCTATATGGATGAATGATAGATTTGAGGGATATGGTTATGAGGTTAGAATAATCCAGGTTTAGAAGCTGGTGTAACACTTTGGTTGAAAATGATGAGAATCAATGGTAACAACTATGGAGGGGGAACCATTTGTTAATTGGCATAAAGTGAAGGGATGATGACTGTCCTTCCCCATCACCACTATCACAATACCAACTTTTTTGTTGTTGTTGTTGTTAGGAGACAGTTTATTTCAAACAAGAAAATAAAATGTAATTAGTAGTCATTAGAACCACCAAACTGGAGAATAAAGTATGATAAATTTCATTTTAATTGCATCTCCCTGAAAAGCAAAGAATAAGAGGAAACATCAAATAGGTGGTTGACAAAGCTTGGTTTAAAGTGTACTTGGGGCATTATCAATACACAAATGACTAAGAGCATCTGCATTTTAGAGACATGAATTCCAAATTTCAGGAAAGATCTGGAAACACTGCTTAGTCTCCATGAGTCCCAGTTTTCTCCTTTATAAAATGTGGATTATATTCCCAAATCTCATAAAGTTTCATATAGTTCTTACAAAGCACTTAGCATTATACCTATGCACAGAAAAGACTTAATAAAAAGTAGTCAATTTAGATAAAGTCACAACAATAACTGCTATAATAATATTACACAGGATGATTAAGAGGATGAAAAGAACAAAGCCATGGGGTCACATTCACACTTTTGGTAGGAAATCAATGAGAATATCAGAATACAAGTGGGAGAAAGAGACAGAAGATAATCAGTAGACTATCAAGTAATGGAAATTATAGGGAATATTGTTTGCATTTAGCTTTGCTGCCCAACATGGAGAGCAGAACAGAGGCATCACTTTGCCAACAAAAGTTCATATAGCCAAATATGGTTTTTCCAGTAGTCATGTACAGATGTGAGAGTTGGACCATAAAAAAGGCTGAGCACCTTAGAACTGGTGCTTTCAAACTGTGGTGTTGGAGAAGACTCTTGAAAGTCCCCTGGACAGCAAGGAGATCAAACCAGTCAATCCTAAAGGAAACCAACTCTGATTATTCATTGGAAGGACTAATGCTAAAGCTCCAATAATTTGGCCACAAGATGTGAAGAGCCAACATATTGGAAAAGCCCCTGATGCTGGGAAAGATTGAAGGCAGGAAGAGAAGGGGGAAACAGGATAAAATGATGGGATGACATCATTGATTCAAAGGATATGAGTTTGACGAAACTCCATCAGATGGTGAAAGACTGGGAAGCCTGGTGTGCTACAGTCCAGGGATCACTAAGACTCAGGCATGACTTGACAAGTGAAAAATAGGATCAATGACATAGATAGACCAACTGGATTTCTTCTCTCAAGTCTTTGAATCTTGGCACTATGATTCTATGATTCAAAATCAGGAAAAATTAATATCCACTCTTATTCAATCTCTAAGTGGTGACCTCACAAATCCATTTGGTAGCTTCAATACCTGTCCATTTCTGAGTTTACTTCCCGAGTCTCCCAAACTTATTTTGTAATATCTTTCCCCGAGGTTGACATGTGTTGCTCACAAGTGAAAAACTCTAAAAAGAAAAGAGCAGTTACCCTCATTTAGGCTAAAGTAAAAGGCAAAATGGTTGTCTGAAGAGGACTTACAAACAGCTGAGAAAAGAAGGGAAGTGAAAGCCAAAGGAAAAAGGAAAGATATAAGCATCTGAATGCAGAGTTCCAAAGAATAGCAAGGAGAGATAAGAAAGCCTTCCTTAGTGATTAATGCAAAGAAATAGAGGAAAACAATAGAATAGGAAATACTAGAGATCTCTTCAAGAAAATTAGAGACACCAAGGGAATATGTCATGCAAAGATGGGCACATAAAGGACAGAAATGTATGGACCTAACAGAGGCAAAAGATATTAAGAGGTAGCAAGAATACACAGAGGAACTATACAAAAAAGGTCTTGATGATCTAAACAACCACAATGTGGTGGGTGTGTGATCACTCACCTAGAGCCAGACATCCTGGAATGTGAAATCAAGTGGACTTTAGGAAGCATTACTACAAAAAAAAGCTAGTGGAGGTGATGGAATTCCAATTGAGCTATTTCAAATCCTGAAAGATGATGCTGTGAAAGTGCTGCACTCAATATGCCAGCAAATTTGGAAAACTCGGCAGGTGGAAAAGGACTGGAAAAGGTCAGTTTTCATTCGAATCCCAAAGAAAGGCAATGCCAAAGAATGTTCAAACTACCACAGCATTGCACTCATCTCACATGCTAGCAAAGTAATGCTCAAAATTCTCCAAGCTAGGTTTCAACAGTACATGAACTGTGAACTTCCAGATGTTCAAGCTGGATTTAGAAAAGGCAGGGGATCCAGAGATAAAGTTGCCAATACCTGTTGGATCATCGAAAAAGCAAGAGAGTTCCAGAGAAACACCTACTTCTGCTTTATTGACTACGCCAAAGCCTTTGACTGAGTGGATCACAACAAATTATGGAAAATTCTTCAAGAGATGGGACTACCAGACTACCTGACCTGCCTCCTGAGAAATCTATATACAGGTCAAGAAGCAACAGTTGGAACTGGACATGGAACAACAGACTGGTTCCAAATTGGGAAAGTGGTACACCAAGGCTGTGTATTGTCACCCTGCTCACTTAACTTATATGCAGAGTACATCAGAGAAATACTGGGATGGATGAAGCACAAGCTGGAATCAAGATTGCCAGGAGAAATATCAGTAACCTCAGATGTGCAGATGACACCACCATTATGGCAGAAAGTGAAGAACTAAAGAGCCTCTTGGTGAAAGTGTTAGAGGAGAGTGAAAAAGTTGGTTTAAAGCACAACATTCAGAAAACTAAGATCATGGAATCTGGTCCCATCACTTCATGGCAAATAGATGGGAAACAGTGGAAACGGTGAGAGACTTTATTTTGGGGGCTCCAAAATCACTGCAGATGGTGACTTCAGCCATGAAATTAAAAGATGTTTACTCCTTGGAAGAAAAGCTATGACCAACCTAGACAGCATATTAAAAAGTACAGACACTATTTTGCCAACAAAGGTCCATTAGTTAAAGCTATGATTTTTCCAGCAATCATGTATGGATGTGAGACTTGGACCATAGAGAAAGCTGAACATCAAAGAATTGATGTTTTTGAACTGTGGTATTGGAGAAGACTCTTGAGAGTCCCTTGGACTGCAAGGAGATCAAACCATTCCATCCAAACGGAAATCAATCCTGAATATTCATTGGAAGGACTGATGCTGAAGCTGAAACTCCAACACTTTGGCCACCTGATGAGAAGAACTGATTCACTGCAAAAGACCCTGTTGCTGGGAAAGATTGAAGGTGGGATGAGAAGGGGACAACGGAGGATGAGATGGCTTCATGGCATCACTGACTCTCTGGACATGAGTTTGAGTAATCTCCAGGAATTGGTGGTATACAGGGAACCCTGACATGCTACTGTCCATGGGGCCACAAACAGTTGGACAAGACTGAGTTACTGAAGTGAACTGAGTTGAAGGCTTCCTCGGCAGCTCAGATGGTAAAGAATCTGCATGCAAGGGGGGAGACCTGAGTTTGATCCCTGGGTCGGGAAGGTCCCCTGGAGAAGGAAATGGCAACCAACTCCAGTATTCTGGCCTGGAGATTTCCATGGACAGAGGAGCCTGGCAGGCTATAGTCCATTGGGTGGCAAAGAGTCAGACATGACAAAGCAAAGGCAAAAGTAAGAACGAGTATATCTCCATTGGATTTGACAATCAGAAGCTGCAACCTGATTGTAGTTCATCATAAATAGTGTGAACAGTAAAGTAGCAGAGATAGTGATTTGGGGATTTTCTTTGGGGTAAAAACATATGAGAAGATTTAAAAAAATCAGGTGGTGCTGTCAGATACAAAATGAGTATCTTCACTTCATTTGTACTTTTTGGGTATTTCTTTCTTAGATGTGAAACACATAAGCATGTTTATAGTTGAAGAGAAGCCAACAGAGGAGATTATTTTAGGATATGGGAGAGAGGGGGATGATAAAGGGAAAAAGACAGGAAAAAGGCAAATGATAAAAGTAATGAAATATCTATTTTGATGGGGTTAGTATTGGACAGGCAAAAACACCATAACTCAGAGACTGGATATATTTGAAGACAGTATAAGTAAGCAAGCTAAGAAAAAGCGTCTGTTGGCCTCAGTTTTCATCTTAAAATAGGCACCAAGATCATAGACCAAGAATGAACATGTATGGGAAAAAGGTAGCTTCAAACTCTTGTAGAGAAATTTTGGAATTACATTTAAGGAACATAAGAGATAAATAAGAAAAAGGACAAATAAAATAATTGACAGAATGGTCTGAAACTGACAGTAAAATTGTGACCACAAATACAGGTAATTTTTCAGCTTCTCAGATAAAGGAGGCAGGAATACAGATATCTGATCTAAAAGTTGGGATTTGTGACTAGATTCTTGTGGTCAAATGAAGGTACAAAAAAGGAATCTATGAATAGAGACTGGTGCAACTTCATGATCAAAGAAAAGAAGGAAAAGGAGGTTAACAGAGAAGAACTGGGGAGGGTAGCTGCTGCTAGTTGTCTGTGATACATTAAAAGGAGAGCAACATTAATTATTTTTACTTTATTTTACTTTACAATACTGTATTGGTTTTGCCATACATTAACATGAATCCACCACGGGTGTACATGCGTTCCCAAACATGAACCCCCCTCCCACCTCCCTCCCCATAACATCCCTCTGGGTCATCCCCGTGCACCAGCCCCAAGCATGCTGTATCCTGCGTCAGACATAGACTGGCGATTCGATTCTTACATGATAGTATACATGTTTCAATGCCATTCTCCCAAATCATCCGACCCTCTCCCTCTCCGAGTCCAAAAGTCCATTATACACATCTGTGTCTTTTTTGCTGTCTTGCATACAGGGTCATCATTGCCATCTTTCTAAATTCCATATATATGTGTTAGTATACTGTATTGGTGTTTTTCTTTCTGGCTTACTTCACTCTGTATAATCGGCTCCAGTTTCATCCATCTCATCAGAACTGATTCAAATGTATTCTTTTTAACGGCTGAGTAATACTCCATTGTGTATATGTACCACTGCTTTCTCATCCATTCATCTGCTGATGGACATCTAGGTTGTTTCCGTGTCCTGGCTATTATAAACAGTGCTGCGATGAACATTGAGGTACATGTGTCTCTTTCAATTCTGGTTTCCTCGGTGTGTATGCCCAGCAGTGGCATTGCTGGGTCATAAGGTAGTTCTATTTGCAATTTTTTAAGGAATCTCCACACTGTTCTCCATAGTGGCTGTACTAGTTTGCATTCCCACCAACAGTGTAGGAGGGTTCCCTTTTCTCCACACCCTCTCCAGCATTTATTGTTTGCAGATTTTTGGATCGCAGCCATTCTGACTGGTGTGAAGTGGTACCTCATTGTGGTTTTGATTTGCATTTCTCTAATAATGAGTGATGTTGAGCATCTTTTCATGTGTTTGTTAGCCATCTGTATGTCTTCTTTGGAGAAATGTCTATTTAGTTCTTTGGCCCATTTTTTGATAGGGTCGTTTATTTTTCTGGAATTGAGCTGTATAAGTTGCTTGTATATTTTTGAGATTAGTTGTTTGTCAGTTGCTTCATTTGCTATTATTTTCTCCCATTCAGAAGGCTGTCTTTTCACCTTGCTTATATTTTCTTTTGTTGTGCAGAAGCTTTTAATTTTAATTAGATCCTATTTGTTTATTTTTGCTTTTATTTCCAGTATTCTGGGAGGTGGATCATAGAGGATCCTGCTGTGATTTATGTCGGAGAGTGTTTTGCCTATATTCTCCTCTAGGAGTTTTATAGTTTCTGGTCTTACATTTAGATCTTTAATCCATTTTGAGTTTATTTTTGTGTGTGGTGTTAGAAAGTGATCTAGTTTCATTCTTGTACAAGTGGTTGACCAGTTTTCCCAGCACCACTTGTTAAAGAGATTGTCTTTATTGTATATTCTTGCCTCCTTTGTCAAAGATAAGGTATCCATATGTGTGTGGATTTATCTCTGGGCTTTCTATTTTGTTCCATTGATCTATATGTCTGTCTTTGTGCCAGTACCATACTGTCTTGATGACTGTGGCTTTGTAGTAGAGCCTGAAGTCAGGCAAGTTGATTCCTCCAGTTCTATTCTTCTTTCTCAAGATTGCTTTGGCTATTCGAGGTTTTTTGTATTTCCATACAAATCTTGAAATTATTTGCTCTAGTTCTGTGAAAAATATGGCTGGTAGCTTGATAGGGATTGCATTGAATTTGTAAATGAGAGCAACGTTAATTAACATAAAGTTAATTTTGATGTTGAATAGCATGTAGAGTGGAATGAGAACCTGAGAAATTTGGAAGCAAAGGTTTGGCTACAAAAGAGGGCACTCTGACTGGGAGTTAACATTGGAGAGGTTCCTGATGAGGACTAAGAATCTCCCTGAGACACTGAAAATAGCAGAGACAGACAACATGGGATTTATGAAAGAGCCGACAATATGAAGACTAAATTGTTGATGGATTGCAATCTCTTAAGATTATAGGAGGAGGCTGTCACAATGGGAAGGGACAACAAATTCTATCAGTGATAGAGTGTGAATAAATAATTGAGAGGTTGGTCAACAGAAGGGGCAAACAATAATGCAGGGCAATTAACGATGAGGGCAATCAGAGGAGAAAATATATTTTGCACAAGAATGGATTAATAAAGGGGTAGAAAATGGTAATGAAAGTTAAGAAGCTATAGACTCACCCTCTCTGAACCTACTGAGAATAAGGAGATAAAATTAAAGATATAAAGAAAAAAAGACATATTTCTATATTTGATTAGATGATAATTAGATGCAAATTAAATAGGTTACATCATGACAGAACCCAATATAGCTGTTAGTCATCTGTGATATTTTGGCTTTGGTTTTTTTTTTTTTTTTTTGCTGTGTGTGATTATTTAAGATATAAAAATGATCAGTCTTAGCAAAGTTCCTCATTCTTCACATGATTTCTCTCATAGGCAAGAGTTTAGAAAGAATCTTACCACAATATTGATGTCTCTTGCTTGTCTTAATAACAATGATCTGAGGGTCTTGGCCCTTAGCATTCCTTTCTGGTAACTACATTTTTGTTGGTGAATAATAGCTGGTTTAAGATTTGTTTATGCCTAAATCTTTTACTTTCAAAATACAACTACTATACAAAATAAACCCAAAAGTACATGATATTTTGAGCTATAGTTTAAGACAAATAAATAATTGCTTAATGACTATGACTCATGGGTGATGATTAAAACGTATAATCTAATGAAAATAACAGTAGAAACTTCTAGTTTTTTTAATGTGGTAAACAATTTCGGTAAAAACATAAGGTATTACTTTCAAAAATTATTTTTAATTCTTATATACACTATTGATTCAAAATTGGGAGAGGATTAGTTACAATAGAAGCAATTTTATACAGTAAACCCACCCAATTGTTCCAAGAAGATACATACTTATTTCAAAAAAATAGAAAAAGAAACTCTAACTCTGTTATTTGAAATTCAAGGAAATTATACATATTGCCAAAATAAATGTATAGCTTCCCCAGAGTACCAACATAAAACAGTCCATATTACAATGTTGTTTAAAAATAATGTTATTCTTAATAAACAACTATTTCAAAAAAAGTATTACAAAGCATATTCTAATCTGAGCAGCATTTACTGCATAGTAAATTCAACCAGACCCCAAAGGATTCAGTTTATTCAGTGAAGTGCACCATTTTCTCTAAAGTTCCCTTTTGGCAAAATTTCAGAAGTCTTACTGCTCAGGAAATAAAATATCAGTTTACATTAAACAAAATGGAGCAAAGCACACTGCTTCTTACAGATATCTTCAAAACATCTGGACTCCCTTCTTGAGTCATAGTTTCACGGCTCTGTTTATGTGTAGCCCTACTGTTTAGTCACACCAATGTTTTCGTCATAGCAGCTTTATAATGTTCTCTTTAGTCTCTCAGCATCATTTCTGGTCCCCTTCTGGCCCCCTTGCTAACCTAAAAGATAGCAAGAGTGATCTTTCCAAAATGCAATTCTAATCATGTTATTCTCAAGCTTGAAGTGAAGTGAAGTGAAGTCGCTCAGTCGTGTCCGACTCTTTGCGACCCCATGGACTGTAGCCTACCAGGCTCCTCCCTCCATGGGATTCTCCAGGCAAGAGTACTGGAGTGGGTTCCTTTCTATGGCCATAACCAAAGCTCTGAGGCTTTATTCCTGCCTTCTTATCTGATTTTACCTCCAGTCCTCTGCCTATCTCTTCATCATGATGTTTCCTCCATCACAGGATCTTTACATAAGATATCCCTTCTTCATGAACTGCCCTCTCTCCTCTCCCTCACTACCTGCTTTACATATTTTCATCTTTTAGGACTCAGCTCTCCATTGATACAGAGAGAAGTTTGTATCAAACTGACAGAAATTTGCTCTGACATCCCATGCTCTATCAAACTTACTTCACTACTGCTGTGCCTTGTTTGTGCTTAGAACAGCTTCATTAAAGACTGTCTCCCCATACGACAGAGCTCCCTGAGACCAGGGACCATCTTACTACTGCCCATCAGGGTATTGTCTAGACCTACCCCAGCACTTGGCATGAAATGGTCCTTCAATATGATTGGATGAACAAATGAAGCAAACAGTGAAATGAAATGACACTATAGAAAGCTTTCATGCATCCGTCCCTACTCTAAATTAGTATGATTTTAATATGAGAACTTAGGATATTTCTACATTTTAAGCAACTTGAAGTTAACAGCAAATAAAGGTGTTATGTTAGGAAAATTTTTAGAAGAAATTGTAATGGGCAGAAGATTACTGAGATTACTCCTTTCAATGGAGTGCTTTTTTTTTTTTTTTCCTAGTAAACCCCTCAGAATTATCGGATTATAAAGAGATCTGTGCTTCTGGTTGCTTTGATTAGGCTATATAACAGCCATGTAGATTGTAGAAAAGGATTAATAATATATTAATAAGTGACTCTTGTCCATAAAAGTGCAAATAAATTCTGTACCACTAGACACAAATTAGTTTCTCCCCTGCAAAAAAGAAGATTCTATATATTATGTGTAATGCCCTATATTAACCTATTTTTCAAATTCCTTTCAGAGACTCCCTATATATATTTTACTGCTCAGTTTCTCCTTCAAACCAGATGTGAAATCTTATTGTTTCTATAATTAATTAGTGAGTAAATATCTTTGATGTGTATATATTTCTATGCTAGCCATTATTTTATCATTTTGAAAATTAACTTTTCATAGCTGTCTTATGATATTTAAAATGCAAATACAATTACAAAATTATACTAGTAAAATACAAGTACAGAAAAATAAAATTTTTGCTTCCTTTAAATATTAAAAATAGAACTATCATTAGTTTAGCAAACTCACTTCTGAGTATTTTTCCAAAGAAAACAAAAACACTAACTAGGAAACGTGTGCAAACTTATGTTCATTGCACCGTTATTCACAATTTCGAAGATATGGAAGCAACCTAAGTGTCCATTGATAGATGAATGGATAAAGATAAAGAGATATATACAACCACACACACACACACACACAGAGGAATATTATTCAGTCATAAAAAATAATGAAATCTTGCCATTTTCGATAACATGGATGAAACTGGAGAGTATTATGCTAGGTGAAATAAGTCAGAGAAAGACAAATATCATCTAATTTCACTTATATGTGGAATCTAAAAAACAACCAAAAAATGAACAAACGTAATAAAAGAGAAACAGAGTCAGAGATAAAGAGAACAAACAGGTGGCCGCCTGGAAATGGGAGATGAGTAAAATAGAGACTAAAAGGTACAAACTTTCAGTCACAAAGTAAATGAGTCTCAGAAGTGAAATGTACAGTATGGAGAATACAGTCAATAGTAATGTAATATTTTTGTATGGTGACAGACAGTAACTAGATTTAATATGGTGATCATTTTGTAATGTATAGAAACATCTAATCATTATGTTCTGTACCAGGAACTGGTGGTGGTATGTCAATTATACCTCAAAAAATTAACAAACTCATAGCAAAATAAATCAGATTTGTCACCAGATGAAGACTGTTGAATGGTGTAAACTTCCAGTTAAGAGATCAATAAGTACTAGAGGTATCATGTATAATATGATCAATATAATTAGCACTGCTGTGTATTATGCATCAAAATTGTTGAGATACATTCTAAGAGTTCTTATCACAAGGGAAGCATTTTTTCTTTTACTTTGTTTCTATATGACATGATAAGTAAGTTCACTAAACTTACTATGGTAATCATTTCATGATGGGGGTAGATCAGGCTGTACACCCTAAACTTATATAGTGCTACATGTCAATTATATAGCACTACACCAGAATGAAAAATATAAATACATAAATAAAATATATCTTTGTAGCTAATAACAAAACTTACTCTGATTGTATATTGGTCAGTAATATACTCAGCAAGATATTTATTAGAAATATTATTTTCATCTATATTTTATCTTTTAAAAATATCTTTGTATGTATTTTATAATATACATATTAGTAAAACAATAGAAATACATGTACCTAAACCAATCATCTCATTGATATACATTCACTGAAATATGCTAGCAACTGCATATTGATTAATTCCTTTATTGGAAGTAAATTTAACATACCAATGAGAAGACCACTTCAATATATCTAACACACATGTACACAGCCTATACATAGTATATGTGTGTATACATACCACTATACATACATGTATATACATAATACTATAAATGTACACCCGTACATGTGTGTAGACATACATGTTATCATGTATTCACGTATATACAAACAGGAGTATATCCATGCCACTGTAAATACATGTAAATACATACCACATATACACATACTATATTGTCTTTTACTATATATACTTACACATAATATTATTTATATGATATCATATATGTACTAAATAAAATATACATACATGGAGAGAAAGAAAGAATTGCTTTTATTCTAACAAAAATTGAAAAACAGTAGGTATTCTTGGGCTTTATTTTCTTGGGCTCCAAAATCACTGCAGATGGTGACTGCAGCCACAAAATGAAAAGTAGCTTGCTCCTTGGAAGAAAAGTTATGACCAACCTGCTGCTGCTGCTGCTAAGTCACTTCAGTCGTGTCCGACTCTATGCGACCCCATAGACGGCAGCCCACCAGGCTCCCCCGTCCCTGGGATTCTCCAGGCAAGAACACTGGAGTGGGTTGCCATTTCCTTCTCCAATGCATGAAAGTGAAATGTGAAAGTGAAGTCATTCAGTCATATCTGACTCTTAACGAACCCATGCACCGCAGCCCACCAGACTCCTCCATCCATGGGATTTTCCAGGCAAGAGTGCTGGAGTGGGGTGCCATCTCCTTCTTCTGACCAACTTAGACAGCATATTAAAAAGCAGAGACATTACTTTGCCAACAAAGGTTCATCTAGTCAAAGCTATGGTTTTTCCAGTAGTGATGTATAGATGTGAGAGTTGGACTATAAAGGAAGCTGAGCTCCAAAGAGTTGATGCTTTTGAACTGTGATATTGGAGAAGACTTTTGGAGTGCAAGATCCAACCAGTCTGTCCAACCAGTCCTGAATATTCATTGGAAGGACTGATGCTAAAGCTCCAATACTTTGACTACCTGATGCGAAGAGCTGACTCATTTGAAAAGACCCTCATGCTGGGAAAGATAGAGAGCAGGAGGAGAGGGAAATGACAGAGGATGAGATGGTTGGATGGCATCAGCAACTTGATAGACATGACTTTGAGCAAATTCCAGGAGTTGGTGATGGAAAGGGAAGCCTAGTGTGCTGCTGTCCATGGGGTCACAAAGAGTCAGACCTGACTGAGCAACTGAACTGAACTGAGGTATTTCGCTGTTCTTTTTCTTCACAAGAGCACGTATTGATTAACTTGCTGATACTTTATGTGACATACATATATTGAGGACTGAAGCAGCAGGAAAATCACAAATGTTATCAGGCTCTTTTCTAGTTGTTAGTGAAATTGACTGCAAAATGTTTTAACCAAAGTACTTCCTCTTATAGACAATAAGAGACAAAAAATTATTTAAATAATCATTGCTTAATACTTAGTTTCTTTAATATATAGTTTTCTAAGAAAACTAAATTCTGGTATATATTCTTTTTTGAAAAATAATAATACAAATTCTAATACAAAAGAGGTTTTGATAACTAGTTTCCTTTTTTTAACCATGAAAATAATTCTTTCATAACTATATGATAAAAGTAATTATAGGAAATAAAATAATTAAGTGGCTTTGAAGGACATTATAATAAACTAAGGTCCCATTTTACCTGTATATTAAATTACACTGAACTACTGCAAGTGACCAATATGAAGGTATGGTTGTATTTGCATGTTTTACTTGCACAGTAGCTTTCACATTCATGGTGGCTTTTAACTTTCATTATTTTATTCAATGTATAGTCACAGGTAAGTTTCTTTTTAAAAAGCAGTCGTAAACATTCAGTGAGATGTGCTTTTTATCACAAAGTATACTGAAAATCAAACTTTCCGGAGACATGACAAATGTGCTTTGTATATGCTGACGTGGAAACCCCTTCAGGACATATTTTCAAGTGAAAAACATAACAAATAAATAAATATACGAGCTTCAGTTCTTCACTTGTGCAAAGAAAACAAAACACATTAAAATAAAATTGGTGTACATGTACATGGGAAATTTCAGTATAATCAACCAATATGTTTAACTCAGAAGTGTGAGGTGAGGTATGTCATTACAATGCCTTTACTTTTGTCCCACTGGAATTTTTTTTACTCCTTTTATGTTATTTTTAACAAAGAAAAACTTTTCTCATCTTGAGAGTATATATTTCAATATTGCTTTATATATACCCAGAGGTTGCTCCTATGATTACTAGGATAAGAGAAGATAATAAAAAAGACATGATATGAACTGGACCACAATGTTGTTGCTGTTATTCAGTCACTAAATTGTGTCTGAATCTTTGAGACCCCATGGACCATAGCATGCCAGTACTCCGTGTCCCCCACTATCTCCCCGAGTTTGCTCAAATTCATTTTCATTGAATCAGTGATGACATCCAACCATCTCATCCTCTGTCACCCTCTTCTTCTGCCTTCAAGCTTCCCAGCCTCAGGGTCTTTTCCAATGAGTCAGTTGTTCACATCAGGTGGCCAAAGTACTGGAACTTTAGAACTTCCAATAAATAATCAGCATTGATTCCCTTTAAGATGGACTGGTTTGATCTCCTTGCCTTCCAAGGGACTCCCAAGAGTTTTCTCCAGGATGATAATCTAAAAACATCGATTCTTTGGCACTCAGCTTTCTTTATGGTCTAACTCTCACATTCATACATGACTACTGGAAAGACCATAGCTTTGACTATAATGGATCATTTGCCAAATATTTTTGTTCTGTAAATGGGCTGCAAAAAACTATTCCTCAAAAGAAAATAGGAGGGTAGAAGACATCCTCGTGGAAGTAGAAGAGTTTTAAGAATCAATTAAAGTCATTTTAAATCAGAAACATCCATAAACAGAGCACAAGCCAATTGGGAAAATCTAAGAAGATGGTGCCCAACCTAAGAGCAGTGTGCCTCTTTAGCAGGCAAAATAATGGCCTCTCAAATTGCCCATGGGGCTTTCCTGGTGGCTCAGCAGTAAAGAATCTGCCCAGAATCTGTCTGCCAATGCAGGAGACATGAGTTCAATCCCTGGGTTAAGAAGATCTCCTAGAGAAGGAAATGGCAACCCACTCCAGTATTCTTGCCTGGGAATTTCCATGGACAGAGGAGTCTGGTGGGCTATAGTACATGGGGTTGCAAAGAGTCATACACAACTTAGCAAATAAACAACAACAGCAAACAACAAAGTGTCCCTGTTCTGATCCCCAGAATCTGTGACTATTTTACATTATATGGCCAATGGGACGTTGCAGAAGTGATTACATTTTTGAATCCTCAAACAGAGAAAGCATTTTGGATTATTCAGGTGAAATCAGTCTAATTACATTAACCCTTAACAGCAGGGAAGTTTCTCTTGCGGGAGGCAAAGGAGATATGGGAGAAGTAGAAATGGAAGAGATTCAAAATCATGAGAAGGCCTTGATCTGTTCTTGGTGAGTTAAGGCTGGAAGAGGCAACATGACAAGGAACCCAGGTGGCCTTAAGAAGCTGAGAGAGACTCACAGCTGACAGCCAGCAAAGAAATATGAACTTTGGCCCTGCAACCTCAAGGAACTGAATTTTCCCAAAAAGCCTCATGAATTTGGAAGCAGGTCCATCTTCACTATTCCCAGGAAGGAATACAACCCTATGAACACCTTGACTTGACTTCACCTGTGAAGCTCAGTTCAGTATTCTGCTTAGTAAGGTTGTACCAGGATTTCTGACTTACAGATCTGTGAGACAATACATTCACACTCTTTTAAGCTGCTAAGTTTGTAGCAATTTGTTACAGCAGCAATAGAGTTAATACAGTCTCTACTGTAGCAGAAACCAGAATTCAGTCTAGAACAATTAAAGACAGGCTTACTTGTCTCTGATGAGGTAAAAAATTAATCACAGATTGATTAATGAACTAAATGTAGAAAAATAGCAAAAAGTACCCCAGGATGAGAATTGAATAAAAAGAAATTATATACATATGCCAAAAGAGTAGACAAAATATAAAAGCCATAATTGAAACACTGGAAAATTTGATTATAGTAAGATGTAAAGGCTTTTGCACATCAAAATGGCCATAAATAAAGTTAAAAGACAAACCATAAACTGGGCTTATCTTTTACCTGTGGAACATTTAAAAACAATCTTTCAAATTAAAAGAAAAAAAAATAAACCTACTTATATAAATATAGAACAAACGCAATACAGGATGAAACAAATCCCATTGAACTATGCATATTAGAACAATGTAATACAATTTTGCACTCATGAGATAGGTAAGTATTGTTGGAATTTGAAAAACATATACTCTATTCAATGCTGAGAGAAGTTGGAAACGGATTCAACCTTTTAAAGTGCAATATGGCAGTATATCTTAATTTTATACATTGCATTTTGATTGGGAAATTCCACCCTAGAAATATAGAAAAGATGTTAATTTCCTTAATGATTATAACAGATTAATATTGAAAACCATATGTTGATCTTACAAAGAAATGAGTATATGAATAATAATATATCTAAATGAATAAATTCTATGCATCAATAAAAAATAATACATCCAATCATTATATAAGGACATTGAAACATCTCCCAGATATTTAAGTGCAAAATAGTTTGGGAATGACATAGATGGTAAATGATTTCACTAATTTAAGAAAGAGACACATGTATCCCAATGTTCATCGCAGCACTGTTTATAATAGCCAGGACATGGAAACAACCTAGATGTCCATCAGCAGATGAATGGATAAGAAAGCTGTGGTACATATACACAATGGAGTATTACTCAGCCGTTAAAAAGAATATATTTGAATCAGTTCTGATGAGATGGATGAAACTGGAGCTGATTATACAGAGTGAAGTAAGCCAGAAAGAAAACACCAATACAGTATACTAACACATATATATGGAATTTAGAAAGATAGCAATGATGACCCTGTATGCAAGACAGCAAAAAAGACACAGATGTTTATAACGGATTTTTGGACTCAGAGGGAGAGGGAGAGGGTGGGATGATTTGGGAGAATGGCATTGAAACATGTATACTATCATGTAAGAATCGAATCACCAGTCTATGTCCGATGCAGGATACAGCATGCTTGGGGCTGGTGCCCGGGGATGACCCAGAGGGATGTTGTGGGGAGGGAGGTGGGATGGGGGTTTATGTTTGGAATAACATGTACACCCGTGGTGGATTCATGTTAATGTATGGCAAAACCAATACAGTATTGTAAAGTAAAATACAGTAAAAATAAAATTTTTTTTAAAAAAAAGCCCAGAAAAAAGAAGCAGACATTTGTGCATGTCCATGTTTACATGTGTATGCATGTATATAAAGAAATACAAAGAAATAGTCTGGATGGTATTCACCAACTAATGATCCTGTGTTTGAGAAAGAACTTGGACAAACACAGCAGGCACATGGCACTCAAAGAGAATCAAATAATTGATGTTGTCTTAGTTTTAAAAAAAAATGACACTAAATTTGTATGCAACTTACAGATTTAAAAGTTTTTAAAATAGAAATAAAAAAGAAACTAAGAAAAATTATACTGAAGGGTAACCTAGTCTTATAGTGATTAGTTTCAGCACCAATGAATGAGGGCAGCTCCAAGAAGAAAGAAGATCATTTTTATATCTGGCACTGGAAACAAAGGAGGGATTCTTGTGCCAGATGAGAAAGTGTTCTTCTTTTAAGGGGCTGTTTTACACAAGCATTCCCCTGCCCCCTCTTTCCAAATGTGAGCAAGGATGCCACCAGATAGAATGAAAATACAAGTGCTTCTCTCCTAAATCTCTCTTGAGCAAGAATCTAAGCTTTAAGAGGTACTTCTAGAACCACCTCTAAGAAGTACCATTTCAATACCAACCTAACACCTAAGAAAGAAACTGAGAAATGGACAAAGCAGCCACTCTAAAGGGAGCCACATTCTTCAAGATACTGAGCTGTTAAGAGTAGCTTCCTAAAAGGAAGGCAAGGCAGGCACCTGGGCTTCCCTGGTATACATGGTGAAAGAATAGTGACTTCCCAAAGATGCCACCTTCTACTCCCCAGGCAACACTTTACCTTATACGGCAGATGTGTGATTAAATAACTTAAAAGTAAAGAAGGTCCACTAAAATCACAACAGTCTTCATAAGAGTGAGGCAGTTATGTCAGAGAGATTTGGTTTTAGAAGATAGAGGATGGTGACAGGAGCTGGAGGATCAATGTCCCCACTGACACCAAGATTCTTAGCCCTGTGAGACCCATTTTGGACTTCTGACATCCAGAACTGTAAGATTAGCTTTTGCTATTTTAAGCTACAAATGTTTTTGGTTATTTGTTATAATATCAATAGAAAACTGATAAAACTGGAAAGTGACTTTGAATACCGAAGCAGTGAAAAAAAAAATGTCCTATTCAAACATATATGCGAAAGATGTATATTGTTATTCCCAACAAAGAACAGTTAGAAAACACCTTTGAAATGCTTTGGATAAAATTCCCTGACTTTATTCATTTCTCCTAATGTTCTATAGGTACTAAGGGACTTTGGAAAAAATTCTTGCCAAACACCTTCCTATCACAGATAAGAAAAGGGAGACTTGAAGAGGTAAAGGGATGTGATTCATCTATTAGTGCAAGAGTTACAACTAAGATGTCCTAATACCTCCAAATAGTATAAAATACGGGGGAAAAAAATAAGGTATGACCCCTTCCCTTTTTCTGCAACTACATATAGCTGAAATTTTTTTTTTAATAAGTTATATTGGGTACATGCTAAGATTAGCCTATCCTCTATATATGGCAAAATAAATATATGAAAAAAGATAGAGACCATTCAACAGAGTCAAATTGTCAAAAAAGGTATATGTAGAGCCAGATTTGATTAAAAAAATTTTTTTACCTTCCTATTTGTTTATTATTTTTCTTTTTTACTTTACAATACTGTATTGGTTTTGCCATACATTGACATGAATCTACCATGGGAGAGACATTTATTTCCTAGTTTCCTCTAAATTTCTCTGGAGTAACTTTAAAAAGGTATATTAATGAAAGATAAGAGTACAAGACTTTTTTTTATTCTGCATGCTAGTGGATAACTACAGTTCAGTTCGGTTCAGTCGCTCAGTTGTGTCCGACTCTTTGCGACCCCAAGACTGCAGCATGCCAGGCATCCCCGTGCATCACCAACTCCCAGAGTTTACTCAGACTGTCTCATCCTCTGTCACCCCTTCTCCATTTGCCTTCAATCTTTCCAAGCATCAGTCTCTTTTCAAATGAGTCAGTTCTTCGAATCAGGGGGCCAAATATTGGAGTTTCAGCTTCAGCATCAGTCCTTCCAATGAACATTCAGGACTGATTTCCTTTAGGATGGACTGGTTGGAACTCCTTGTAGTCCAAGGGACTCTCAAGAGTCTTCTCCAACAACACAGTTCAAAAGCATCAATTCTTCAGTGCTCAGCTTTCTTATTAATCCAACTATCACATCCACACATGATTACTGGAAAAACCATAGCCTTGACTAGAAGAACCTTTGTTGGCAAAGTAATGTCTCTGCTTTTTAATATGCTGACTAGGTTGGTCATAACTTTTCTTACAGGGAGTAAGCATATTTTAATTTCATGGCTGCAGTCACTATCTGCAGTGATTTTGCAGCCCCTCCTCCACGCCCCTCCCCCGCCGAAAATAAAGTCTGCTACTGTTTCTACTGTTTCTCCATCTATTTGCCATGAAGTGATGGGACCAGATACCATGATCTTAATTTTCTGAATGTTGAGCTTTAAGCCAACATTTTCACTCTCCTCTTTCACTTTCATCAAGAGGCTCTTTAGTTCCTCTTCACTTTCTGCCATAAGGGTGGTGTCATCTGCATATCTGAGGTTATTGATATTTCTCCTGGCAATCTTGATTTCAGCTTGTACTTCCTCCACCACAGCGTTTCTCATGATGTACTCTGTATATAAGTTAAATAAGCAGGGTGACAGTATACAGCCTTGACGTACTCCTTTTCCTATTTGGAACCAGTCTGTTGTTCCATGTCCAGTTCTAACAGTTGCTTCTTGACCTGCATACAGATTTCTTAAGAGGCAGGTCAGTTGGTCCGGTAGTCCCAACTCTTGAAGACTTTTCCAGCTTGTTGTATCCACACAAATTTGGCATAGTCAATAAAGCAGAAGTAGGTGTTTTTCTGGAACTCTCTTGCTTTTCTGATGATCCAGCGGATGTTGGCAGTTTGATCTCTGATTCTTCTTCCTTTTCCAAAACCAGCTTAAATATCTGGAACTTCATGGTTGACATATTGTTGAAGCCTGGCTTGGAGAATTTTGAGCATTACTTTGGTAGCCTGTGAAATGACTGCAATTGTGTGATAGTTTGAGCATTCTTTGGCATTGCCTTTCTTAGGGGTTGGAATAAAAACTGACCTTTTCTAGTCCTGTGGCCACTGCTGAGTTTTCCAAATTTGCTGGCATATTGAGTGCAGCACTTTCACAGCATCATATTTTAGGTTTTGAAATAGCTCAACTGGAATTCCATCACCTCCCCTAGCTTTGTTCATGGTGATGCTTCCTAAATTCCACTTGATTTTGCATTCTAGGATGTCTGGCTCTAGGTGGGTGATCACACCATTGTGATTTTCTGGGTCATGAAGATCTTTTTTTGTACAGTTCTGTGTATTCTTGCCATCTCTTCTTAATATCGTCTGCTTCTGTTCGGTCCATACAATTTCTGTCCTTTATTAAGCCCATCTTTGCATGAAATGTTCCCTTGGTATCTCTAATTTTTTTTAAGAGATCTCCAGTCTTTCCCATTCTATTGTTTTCCTGTATTTCCTTGCACTGATCACTGAGGAAGGCTTTCTTATCTCTGCTTGCTATTCTTTGGAACTCTGCTTTCACATGGGTATATCTTTCCTTTTCTCCTTTGCTTTCCACTTGTCTTCTTTTCACAGCTCTTTGTAAAGCCTCCTCAGGCAATCATTTTGCTTTTTTGTATTTTTTTTTTCCCTTGGGGATGTTCTTGCTCCCTGTCTCCTGTACAGTGTCACAAACCTCCATCCATAGTTCTTCAGGCACTCTGTCTATCCGATCTAGTCCCTTAAATCTATTTCTCACTTCACTGTATAATCATAAGGGATTTGATTTAGGTCATACCTGAATGGTCTAGTGGTTTTCCCTACTTTCTTCAATTTACGTCTGAATTTGGCAATAAGGAGATCATGATCTGAGCTACAGTCAGCTCCTGGTCTTATTAGTGCTGACTATATAGAGCTTCTTCATCTTTGGCTGCAAAGAATATAATCAATCTGATTTTGGTGTTGACCATTTGGTGATGTCCATGTGTAGAGTCTTCTCCTGTGTTGTTGGAAGAGGGTGTTTGCTATGACCAGTGTGCTCTCTTGGCATAACTCTATTGGCCTTTGCCCTGCTTCATTCTGTTCTCCAAGGCCAAATTTTCCTGTTACTCCAGGTGTTTCTTGACTTCCTACTTTTGCATTCCAGTCCCCTATAATGAAAAGGACATCTTTTTTTTGTATTAATACTAGAAGGCCTTATAGGTCTTCATAGAACTATTCAACTTCAGCTTCTTCAGCATTACTGGTTGGGGCATAGGCTTGGATTACCATGATATTGAATGGTTTGCCTTGGAAATGAACAGAGATCACTCTGTTATTTTTTAGATTGCATCCAAGTACTGCATTTTGGACTCTTTTGTTGACTTTGATGGCTGCTCCATTTCTTCTAAGGGATTCTTACCCACAGTAGTAGATATAATGGTCATCTGAGTTAAGTTCACCCATTCCAGTCCATTTTAGTTTGCTGATTCCTAACATGTTGATATTCACTCTTGCCATCTCCTGTTTGATCACTTCTAATTTGCTTTGATTCATGGACCTAACATTCCAGGTTCCTATGCAATATTGCTCTTTACAGAATTGGACCTTGCTTCCATCACCAGTCACATCCACAACAGGGTGTTGTTTTTGCTTTCTGTCCATATCTTTGTTCCCTCTGGAGTTATTTCTCCACTGATCTCCAGTAGCATATAGGGCAGCTACCGACTTGGGGAGCTCATGTTTCCGTGTGCTGTCTTTTTGCCTTTTCATACTGTTCATGGGGTTCTCAAGGCAGCAATACTGAAGTGGTTTGCCATTCCATAATGGATAAATAACCAAAGACTAACAAAGATTCAGTGGTCATGCAGTTAGATTATTCTTGATTGCTTTTCACTCTGCAGGCATTGCCCATACCCAGCTTCTGTTACAAGTTATGCAATTAAATGTAGTTTCGGAAATTGTATTTGTGTCTATTACAGAACGTCTATTTTTTGTAATGGTGCAGAAGAATAATGACTTGGAAGTTCTAAGAATCATGATAATCACCTAAGATCTTTTATATTAGCCTTTTTTTGTATTGACTGCATGTGAAGGATAAGAGAACAAAAATCTTTATATGAATTAATTTAGTAAAATTCAAGATATTCTCAATTACAAAGCTTTTGAAATGACTAGCACTTAATGTTAACTTTCTTGGAAACACTCCAAACCAATACAATATGATATTTTTATTTCCATGGTTAAATCCTGACAATTGGACAACATAGAAAAAATATGTATTATGCCAAATAGGGCTATAAAATAAAAATATTGAAAGTCTGTAATGATTTGGATCCTATTTAAGTACTCTGGAATATCTTCAAATTAATGTTTCTTAATCTATAAATAGATAGCTCACAGCTGGTGTGTTTTCCATCTAATTGAAACACATAAGAATGAATCAACACACCAACCTTATTTGTAATTAAATTTTAGACTTAGGTTAAATCCACTTAAATCATAAAAGCTCTTCTCAGTAATAATTAAAATATTCCTATATTATGAAATGCTAATTTTTTAGAAACTAGCAAAAAATAATGCACACAGAAAAATACTTAGACTGTTATGAAACAGAAACATTCATTCAAAGTGACATTTACTTTGAGATGAATTAGGTCTGCAATTTCTCATCTTAAAACATCATTTGTATCATGTAATATAATTCAAAATCCTTCTCCAGCCTCTAAGAGTAGGAATAAATTCACCTCCTCATTACTGCTTAGACATTTTTTAAAATTATTTATATCTTTTCTAATGTAGCTTTACAGACTAACTTAAACATAACGTGGGTATTTGCAATGAGTAGAAAATAAAGAAGAAAGAATATATCATTTAGTTAGAACCAATACTTTGGGATCTTCCTAAATAGCTGAAATTAAAATATAAAGGTTTTTGTAGTTGTACATGGGCCTTGATCTCCCTGCCAGGCACTGGGAGAGGTCATTGTGAAGGTTTAGCCTCTGGTTTTAATATCAATTGTAAAAGGATCATCAGGGAATACAAACTATCCTGAGAAGATTTTCAATAAGATTGTTCAGCCATAACATTTTTTAAGGGCTTCCAGCATTTTTTAGGCAAAATCTCTGAGGGGAAAAAAAAATGCTTATCACACATGTTTAAGTAGAAAAAGTCTGAAATGCACAATTTTGTGTTCACTTTTTTGACTCAAACTAAATAAGCAGCTGTAAATCAGTTCAATTTACTTGCCCTTCCTTTATTTTAAAATAATGTTCTTTTTTAAACTGGTAAATTATACTCAACTATACAGCATTTGTACACTTAGCTGATGCAGGTTTGTTTTTCCTGACCAGGTACATATTGTGTCCAAGTACTGCTGTCTAGGCTTGGTTTGGTGGCTTCACAGCAGCAGTCACCCAGGTTCCTCCTGGATTATGACTCTTTCCCAGACTGCTGCCTATCACACTGACCCCCAACCGGGCTCCAAATTGCTCCACCATATCCTCACTCCCAGGCTTTCCTGGTGGCTTAAATGGTAGAAAAATCCTCCTGCACTGTGGGAGACCTGGGTTCGATCCCTGGGCTGGGAAGATTCCATGGAGGGGGGCATGGCAACACACTCCAGTATTCTTGCCTGGAGAATTCTTATGGACAGAGGAGCCTGGCAGGTTACAGTTTATGGGATTGCAAAGAGTCAAACACAACTGAGTGACTGAACACAGCATGTCCTCATTCCTAAACATCAAGGAAACAACCCAGGAGTCATCGGCATCAACTCTCTTTATACCCCAGTAGGCACAGTTTAGTTAGATGGTTACACATCAATACATTGTCATCTGGGAATTAGAATCTTTATTCCAGTTGTCTTCTACCCAGCAAGTATTAAGCATAAGATGGGAAAAATATCATGTCTTGGTCATATCATCCTAGTCAAGTTTTTAATAAATCAAAATATCTCAAAATTATCTTAATGAACTTTTTTTCAAACAACACTTCAGCTTTGGTTCTGCTTCTAAAAAATTGTTTTTCCAGGTGATGATTCAGGCTCTCATTCTTTTTTTAATTAATTAATTTATTTTAATTGAAGGCTAATTATTTACAATATTGTGGTGGCATTTGAGTCTGTCCTCTGCTCTACTGTCTGCTAGTCTATCAGTGGTTTCTTTTCTAAATCAAGATAGATTTATCTTAGATTTAAGTACCCAGAGTGTATAAATATATAGGATTTCATAATTATATAAAAATGATTGAATAAATAAATGAGATAGTCAAATCTTCCATGCAGAATGATTCCAAACAATTTACATACATCCTTTGCCCTCAATGAGGAGCAGCATAACTCCACACTCTTTTTGAATATGGGCTGTGCATTGTGATATCCTTTCAAAGGGTAGAGTATAGAAATGAGAGAGAAAAAAAAGAATAACTTTACAGTGCAGAAACTTGGCAAATGCTATTTCAGTCAGGTGGCTAACAGTTATAAGTCATATTGATAGCATGTATCCTTGAGATGGTGTGATGAGAAATGGCACTTTACCACTATTGTCTTTCTCCCAAATACCCCTAACGCCAGACTAATCATGAGAAAAACATCAAACAAATCCCAACTGAGGGACATTCTATAAAATAACTCACCAGCACTCTTAATAACTTTCAATATCATCAAAAATAAGGAAAGTCTGCAAAACTTACATCTAAGAAAAGCCTGAGGAGACATTGCAACCAACTTGGTCTGTTCAGGCATCTATAACAAAATACCACAGATTGGGTGGCTTATGAGCAATTGAAATGCATTTCTCATAATTCTGGAAGCTAGCAGTCTGAGATCAGTGTGCCAGTGTGGCTGGGTGAGGGCTCTCTTCTAGGTCTCAGATTTCTTGTATTCTCACAGGTGGAAGCAGAGGTCTCTCTGGCATCTCTTTTATGAGGTCTCAGCTCTCAGGAACTAAGTGCCTCCAAAGGCTATATGTCCTTCATGCTAGGTATTAGGATTTCAACAGATCAGTCTTCTGGGGGCCACATAAACATTGAGACCACAGCAACACCAAAATGTAATATGGTGTTCTAGATGGGATCCTGGGACCAAAACAGGAACTCTGCTTTTCTAATCATATTTATAAAAAAATTTTAAATGTAATCACTTATGTGGTGATAATTTCTGGAAGGTTAAACAAGGAATTCTTAAAAGACATTTGCCTCTGGAAAACAATTTAGAGTTTTATGATAGAAAAATAGCATCATAGTCCCAATTTATTCCATTGTTTTAAGTTCTTACATGTACATGTTTTTCTTTTAAATTAAAAATGCTTGTTTTAAGACCCAAAGCTCACATAAGTATAGTTTCTTTACTCTCTCAGTCTTTAAAGCAGCTTCTGTGCTGCACGCTTTTGTGCTACTGCGTGCTTAGTTGCTCAGACAAATCTGATACTTTGTAAGCCCATGAACTATAGCCCGCCAGGCTCCTCTGTTCATGGGATTCTCCAGGCAAGAATATTGGAGTGGGTTGCCATTGCCTTCTCCAGGGGATCTTCCCGACCCAGGGGTTGAACCCTCATCTCCTGTGGCTCCAGCACTGGCAGGCAGATTCTTTACCACAGAGCCACCTGGGAAGCCCCAGGCATTTTGATGGGAAAGTCACTTTGTGGTGACTAATAGTGGCTACTGATGTTTGGTTTCCATGTGGGCTTTTTAAAATTTAAGCTTAAATTTTTCTTCAAGTCTCATTCTCATTCATTTCCTCCAAATTGAAATATAGATTTTCATAAAGATCCCAAGCTTAGATTTTAAAGAATATTTAGATGTAATTTTTACTCATGTAAACAGTTTTTCTTCCCATTCAAATACCTTACATAATTACTTTTAGCTTTTAAAAAAGAAAAGGATTCTCTGGTTTCAGAAAAGCAAAGTATATTCATACAAGGACCAATTATCTTAGGACGTTTTAAGTGTGTGAAAGTGAGGGTATATTTTCAAAGTACTTAATCAACTATAAAAAGGATTATTATCACTCCCTACAATGCCTTAATATTACTAGCTTTAAAAACAAGTTTGCATTAGTATAACTGCTGTGAAGTAGTCTTTGGTGAAATAATTTAAGTAGGTAGTAAGGTGTGATTTCAAATGCTATTACACACCACACAGTATAGGGAAAAGTTTTTAACAGGGATTCTTTAGTGTCCACAATTATTTTCTTCTTTAAATTTCCATTACCTAACCAAATACTATAAACTGTCCAACACATAGTAAAAGCTTCAAACAGGGAATCTTTTGAAAGATGAAAGAATGAGTCACCTTCAGAATATTTCCTGAAATAGTAATAATCTCGATTTTGTGACATAGCAGGAATACTATTATAGTAACTAATTTAATTCTAGAACAAAAAGTATGTAGCTGGGACATCTCCTGGACAGGAGTAGAACTTTCATGGAACCTCTGATTTATTGTATGATTCAGAGAAGAAAAGCCTTATTCTCCTCACTCCCAAAGAAAAGTTCTAAGCAGTAACTCAATGGGGAGCAATCTGAATTTGAATCAGAGAACATGATATCAGCCTTTGTACAGGCATTTCTCAATTTTGTGTAGTAATTTTGGGTAGTATTATATTTACCACCAATCCACAGAGCAACGGGACAGTAACAGCTTCCCTGAACCCTGACTATTCCATACTGGAATATAGTCACACTATACTAACTCCTTCAGGAAGACTTAGATTTTGGGAGTCATCATTGCCTGAAATCTCACACGTGTAGGCCTATGCAGGGATCCCTTGTCTTTACGTTCCCTCTGTCCTTTGAAACTGGAGCTTTGGCATCTTTCCTGTGTATTTAGGTATTTCTGAGATACAGACATAGGATGTCCTTAAACATGTTATAATAGTAATCAGTTCAGTCGCTCAGTCGCGTCCGACTCTTTGCAACTCCATGAATCGCAGCACGCCAGGCCTCCCTGTCCATCACCATCTCCCGGAGTTCACTCAGACTCACGTCCATCGAGTCAGTGATGCCATCCAGCCATCTCATCCTCTGTCGCCCTCTTCTCCTCCTGCCCCCAATCCCTTCCAGCATCAGAGTCTTTTCCAATGAGTCAACTCTTCGCATGAGGTGGCCAAAGTACTGGAGTTTCAGCTTTAGCATCATTCCTTCCAAAGAAATCCCAGGGCTGATCTCCTTCAGAATGGACTGGTTGGATCTCCTTGCAGTCCAAGGGACTCAAGAATCTTCTCCAACACCACAGTTCAAAAGCATCAATTCTTTGGCACTCAGCTTTCTTCACAGTCCAACTCTCACATCCATCCATCCATCCATACATACATACATACATACATAATAGTAATAGTGATCCTCAAATTTCCCTGCCCTAGTCAGTTGCTGAAACAGATATTCAAGGTTTGAGCCATGCTAATCCAGTCTAGCACTCATGAAGCTCAAAATTAGCAGGAGCCAGAATCTAGAATTCCTTATCTGCCCCCAGCCTTGAGTGGATCTTATAAGGCCTTGAACACACCTGTCCAGTGAATAGTATCTCTTATCTACTCCCCTTATTCTATTTGTATTTATTTAATGTAATTGCACTCTTCCTCATTTCCCTTACCACAGCCTAATAAGGTTGGGACTGTGAAAATCATCTCAAACATTTTTAACCTCAACTCCAAAGAAGTTAAATATTATAAATATATCTCTAAACACAGCTTAGGGTTTCACTGTAACCCAGAGGTATATGTCATTCTTAAATAAACCAAACTCTGTATAAGAATAAAACAATACCTCAGAGTAATCTGCTGACAAAACACTATCATTCTTTAGCCAATGTCCTAAATCAGCATAGGTACACTGGGCCTCCTTGGAACTGTGATTTGGCTTTCTGGCCACCATCCTTGGGGACCATAACTAAACTTACAAGTCCAAATTAAGCTACCCAGAACTACCATTATCCATTACTGAAGATCCAGGAAGCTTTACAGTTATATCTATACTTATATCTAACACCGATACTCTCTATTATGTTTAACTGAATTCCTGCTGGCTTCTAGAACTATTTACATATTGGCCTTATACATTGAAAGGTCTATTTTTCCATGTACAAATCTTAGTCTTTATGCCACGGCCAGATAAAATAGTGGGGGGAAAAGCTATTTCAAATACATTCAGTGTTCTAAATGAGTTTCTTCACTTTAGGTATTCTTCCTTTTGCTAAAATTCATACAATTTAAATTTGACTATTATGCATATGGTCCAGATAATGCAGCTTGTGTGTGCTTACAAAGAATACATATTTAGGAAAAAACAAACAAAACTATTTCTGAATTTTCACATTTTCTAGGTAATTCAATACCTCTAAAGAAAAATGAAAAGTGAATTTCAGCAATTATTAATACATAATTTATTAAAGTGATACAAAACTATTTCATAGTATTTCATGATCTATGCATTAACTGTTACTTTTTTTAAACCAAATTTTCCATGTTACAGCAATTCATTTATCTTTAACAATGGATGTATCATATAGTTTTCACTTTTAATTTTATTCACCTTATATTTTCTTTTATTTTACTTACTAATAGTTTATCATGTTAGAATCATTGGAAGTATAGTATATTTAATGACCAAAATCTTTGTCTCACTAATTCTGTTATTTTCAAAATTAATCTCCTCAGTTTTATTCCAGCTATCTTCTCTACATGTAATGTAGATAATTCTCAATCAAAATAAAGGATATCTTCATAAGCTAATATCTTCATAATGTTAAAATATATTTAAATATATATATATATATAAATTTGGGGAGTGATGTCAGCATCACGGCAGCATAATTTATTTCCTTTTTCTCTCTATTCATTTGTGACTAATCAGACATCCATAAACAACAACAAAAAGTGCCTCTGCACAACATATATCAATACAGCTGGGAGATCCACTGATTTGTGCACCCAGAAGTGTATGGATTGGACCACAAATGAGGTGACAGAGCAAGGGAAATGACAGCAGTAGAGACGGTAACGGCAGAAAGGGCAGTGACTAGTCCAACAGTAACCCAGCATGATCTTTCTGGCAGAGGAGGTGGAACATAAAGTTGGGGAGTGGGGGTTCCTGGTTACTCACACAGCAGCCAGAAAGACCAGTTGTCCTCTCTGAATAGAGATCATGGTGACTGGAGGGATAGAAGGGAAAATAAAGAAAGCAGACAAAGAGGAAAGAAGGAAAACATTTCTTGCTTTCTCCCTCAGGAGGCAAGAGGAATGCCCATGGGCCTCCAAGAACTTGAAGAACACTGAACATTTAGAGAACAGTTAACACCTACCACTCTCATATTCCAAAAAATTGAAGAGGAAGGAATGCTTTTGAGCTCATTCTATGAGGCCAGGGTCATATTATTATGGCCCCTGAGTATTATGGGCGCCCATAAGTATTATGGTCCCTGATAACAAAACCAAACAAATATATCACAAGAAAAAAAATACAGGTCAACATCACTGATGAACATAGATGAAAAATCTTCAATAAAATAGTACCAAGCCAAATCAAACAATATATTGAAAGGATCATACACCATGATCAAGTAGGATTTGTCCCAGGGAAGCAAGAATTTTTCAATATGTGCAAATCAATCAATGTAATACACCATGTTAACAAACTGAAGAATAAAAACCACATGATAATTACAATAGATACAGGAAAATATTTTTACAAAATTCAACATCCATATTTGACGAAACCTTTTAGTAAACTTGGCAAAGAGGGAACTTAACTCAACAAAATAAAGGCCGTATGTGACAAACCCACAGCCAACAGATACACAAAGGAAAGGAATTGACAGTCTTTCTCTTAAGGTCAGGAATAAAGCAAGGATGCTCACACTCACCATCTCTACTCAGTATAGTACTTGAGGTCTTAGCTAATACAATTAGGCAAGACCAAAAAAATGGTGTACAAATCAAAAAGGAAGAAATAAAATTACTGTTAGTTGCTGATGATACGATCCTATATACAGAAAATCCCAAAGAATCCATCAAAAATTTGTTGGAGTATATCAGCAATTTCAGTAATGTGGTAAGGTACAAATCAATATTTTAAAAAACCAATACAGTATTGCAAAGTAAAATAAAGTAAAAATAAAAATTTAAAAAGAAACAAACAACAAATAGCTGTAAACATCAAAAAAATCAATCAATCAATCAATTATATTCCTTTACACTAAAGATGAAGCATCTGAAAATGAAATAGAGAAAACCATCCCAATTCTGTTTTATTGTAGCATCAAAAACAATAAAATACTTAAGAATAAGTTTACCTAAGGAATTGGAAATTCCGTACAATGAAAACAACAAAATTTTGCTTAAAAAAATCAAAGAAGACACAGACAAATGGAAAGACATCCCTGTTTGTGGATTTAGTCAGTCAGTTCAGTCGCTCAGCCATGTTTGACTCTCTGTGACCCCATGAACTGCATCACACTAGGCCTCCCTGTCTATCACCAACTCCCAGAGTTTACTCAAACTCATGTCCATCGAGTCAGTGATGCCATCCAACCATCTCATCTTCTGTCATTCCCTTCTCCTCCTGCCCTCAATCTTTCCCAGCATCAAGGTCTTATCAAATGAGTCAGTTCTTCACATCAGGTGGCCAAAATATTGGAGTTTCAGCTTCAGCATTAGTCCTTCCAATGAATATTCAGGACTGATTTCATTTAGGATTGACTGGTTGGATCTCCTTGCTGCCCAAGGGACTCTCAAGAGTTTTCTCCAACACCACAGTTCAAAAGCATCAATTCTTTGGAGCTCAGCTCTCTTTATAGTCCAACTCTTACATCCATACATGACTACTGGAAAAACCATAGCTTTGACTAGACAGACCTTTGTTGGCAAAGTAATGTTTCTGCTTTTTAATATGATGTCTCGGTCATAGCTTTTTTTCCCAAGGAGTAAGCGTCTTTTAATTTCACGGCTGAAGTCACTATCTGCAGTGATTTTGGAGCCCAAAAAGATAAAGTCTCTCACTGTTTCCATTGTTTCCATTTGCCATGAAGTGATGGGACTGGATGCTATGATCTTCTTTTTTTCAATCGAGTTTTAAGCCAACTCTTTCATTCTCTTCTTTCACTTTCATCAAGAGACTCCAAATTTGTGGATTAGAAAGTTTAATATTGTTGAAATTGCCATGCTACCCCAAACCATCTACAGGTTCAATACTATCTCCATAAAAATAGCAAGTGAGCCTAGAATTAAACCACAGCACATATGGTTAATTAGCATTCAGCAAGGGAGCCAAGAATATCCAATGGCAAAAGAATAGACATTTTAAAAATTGTGCTGGGAGGACAAGATAGATATATGCCAAGTAAAAAATAACTGGGCCCCTTCTTCACACCATTCACAAAAACTAACTTGAACTGGATCAAAGCATTAAACATAAGACCTGATTCCATAAAACTCATAGAAAAACACAGGGAAGAAGCTCAACAATATTAGTCTTGGCAATAATTTGGAGGTATTATTCCAAAAGCACGAGTAATAAAAATGTCAACAAATCCAACTCCATCAAACTCAAAAGCTTCTGCACTGCAAAAAAAAAAAAATATATATGAAAAGACCATCTACAGAATGAAAGAATGGGGACTTTCCTGGTGATCCAATGGTTAAGACTCTGTGCTTGCAAAGCTGGGGATGTGGGTTCAATATCTGGTCATGGACTAAGATCCTACATGCCACACTGCACAACCAAAAGCGAAGTGGGGGGGATTTTTGCAAACCATACATTGAATAATGGGCTAATATCCAAAAATTTAAGGACTCAGTCAACTCAACAACAACAACAAAAAGCAACAAACAATTCTATTTAAAATGGCAGATGAACTGAACAGACGTTCCTCCAAAGATGACTCAAAATGGCCAACAGACACATGAAAAGATGCTCAACATCACTAATCATCAGAGAAAAGCAAGGGGAAAGCATGATGAGATATCAGCTCACATCTGTCAGAATAGCTAGCACAAGGAAGACAAGAGACAACAGGGCTGCTGAGGCTGCGATAAAGGAGAACTCTGATACGTTCTTGGTAGGAATGTAAATTGGTACTACCACCTTGAAAGAAATGTTGAAGTTTCTCAAAATTTAAAAACTAGATCTAGTATATGATCCAGCATTTCTACTTCTGGGTATATATCACTCAAAAATGAAAAAAAAAAAGATTCTGATGGTATATTTGCACTCCTTTGTTCATTGGAGCATAATTCACAATAAGCAAGCTATGGGGAAAAAAACACCAAATGCCCATCAATGGATGAATGGATATAAAAGATGTGGTATATATACACAATGCAATATTGTTTAACTGTGAGAAAAGAGGATATCCTCCCATTTTTAACAGCAATAATTGATCTTGAGTGCATTATGCTAAGCAATATAAACCAGAAAGAAAAAGACAAGTACTGTATAATATCACTAACATGCAGAATTTTTAGAAGTTAAACATGTAAAACCCAGAAGTAAAATGGTCATCTCCAGGGTACAGGGCAGGGGAATTAAGAGTGATGGTGTTTAACAGTACACATCTGTAAGAGCAGTAAATAAGCCATAGAGACCTAATGCACAGTAAAATGAATACAGACAACACTGTGCTATAATATGTAATTTATAAATGTTGCTATATCAGCCATTATAATACATAAATGTATATAAGCAACATTCTATATACACTAAATTTATACAGCATTACACTTTAAATTTATTCAATAACAAAACTAAAATCTTTACTGCTCCATGAAACAAATCTATATGACTCCATGAAAAAAATATCATTAGATATTCAATGTCTACAAATTAGGAATAAAACTTCCTATAAGAAGAGTAAAATCCAAGCTTCCAAAGTTAGAATGACAGAACATTACTCTGAACCAAGAAAATTATAATTGGGTAGAACCGACATCTTACTTAGGTCTAGCTTACTGGTTTATATTTTTAAATTCCTTCATAACAACTTTTTTCCGTGATCTATCACAATCTTAGAACCTTTGAGCCTGATGTCTTAGCAAAGGTTTAAACCCTGTCAATCATTCAACAGTCAGATTGGCCCTGCTTGAAAAAGATTTAATAGAAAAGAAGTTATAAATCAAGAGAAATACTGAAGGAAGATGCCCTTTAGGAATTACCTTATAGAAACATCAATTCTCCTGGCCAAGAAAGGGGAATTGGGGCTTTATTTTTTGTTAGTATGTGTGTATTTTTAAATAACTAAAACCTTATTTATCTTGTTTTTCTTTTTCCAGCATAACTGAAATATACCAATATCCTACCAGACTATTCAAAATGGAGTAATATTTCTACAAATAGATCTCAATGACAAGAATTTCAAAACTTTTGAAATAATATTTTTAGAGCATATCTAAATACTGCCTTGTACTTGCAGTCTTCTGAAATTACATAACACATAGATCAGTCCTCACCACTCATCCAACTGATTGAAAAACTGAGAAGTTTGCACTTTATGCCTCTACTCCCCCTCACTCCACCCCTTTTTTTAAAATATGTATTGGCAAATAGTTTTTTCACACTTAGAACAAAGGGACTACTCACAATCTAATAAAAAGGCAGTAGTTAATTATAGTGACTGGATTATTTTGGACTGATATTCATGCTGCAATAAAATTCCCCAAATCCACATACTTTGTCACAGTAGTTTGAGATATAGTGCTGTATAGATATCTACATGAATTTGCTTATTTTTCAGCAGGGCAAGTAGCATAAAAACTCCTACAGTAATCAACCATGGTTCATCATATTCGCTCATCGAGTATATGACTGCATCTTACAACATTTAAGCAAAAACACTTATTGAGTGCCAAGTTCTGTGCTGGGCACTGGGTGTAAAATGAATGCAACATAGTCTGTTTGCATATTATTCCACCTCCAGCAACATTTGCCACAGTTAATCATTTCTCATAATCTTATTGTCTTATGTTTTTGACACTATGCACTCTGGTTTCCTCCTACCCCATTGGCCTACTTTTGATCAGTCATTGTTGCTAGTCCCTCTTCCTGAATGGGATTCCTGAATGATGGAATTTGCTAGGGCTACTTAGGGCATCTCTTCTCTCTCTCCTGGATAATCCCATTTATTTATTTGGCCTTAAATAATATCAATGTACTGATGAGCCATTTATATCCCTTTATGTTTCTGTTTTTGTTTTCTGAAAGAGAATCAGAATCAAAGCACTGCTAGTCAAAATTACCCTTGAGAATTCTTTGGGAAGTCACCTCCTTAGAGAACAACATATCACCTTTTATTTTCCCAAAACTGACAGAGATTGCTGTTCTTTGATAGCCAAATAAAATATTTGGATAGTACTCAGGATCTGTTATTACAAAGACAGCATGAGTCTTTACACAAGTAAGATCTCAAAGTCTGGCAAGATGCCTGCACTGAGGGAGGTGCACAGGGACTGGGACTGCTCTCAAATCAGCAGAATCACATCCACAAGCCCACTCTCATTCTGGAGCATATTCCCAGTGAGATGGAGCAGGGACATTCTTCAGACAATTTAAACTGCGGTTTTGTATGTGTGTGTTAATCTCCAGCCTAAACCTTCCTTGTAATTTCCAGAGCCTTCTATAGCTCTGCCTGAACGTTTCACACCCATTTGAATTATAACACATCCAAATAAGAACTCTGATTTTTCCACTAGAACCCAAATTCTCCTGCAGCCTTCTCCATCTCAGTAAGTACAACCCACTTTTATCTAGTGGCTTAGAGCCAGGAACTTAATCACAATGCTTTATTCTTCTCTTTGTTGGATTTCTCACTTATTAAAACCATTTACAAATGCCTTGATTTCTATCTTTAAAATATACCTGGAATTGATTCACAGTTTCCCCTTCACACTCCTATTACACCAACTCAAGCATGTAGTTTCTCATTTCACTGGGACACCTGTTTTTTGTGCTTCTATCAGTACTTTAATTGCCAACACCATTCTCAACCTGAGATACGCAGATGACACCACTCTTATGGCAGAAAGTGAAAAGGAACTAAAAAGCCTCTTGATGAAAGTGAAAGTGGAGAGTGAAAAAGTTGGCTTAAAGCTCAACATTCAGGAAAACTAAGATCATGGCATCTGGTCCCATCATTTCATGGCAAATAGTTGGGAAAAAATGGAAACAGTGACAGACTTTATTTTGGGGGGCTCCAAAGTCACTGCAGATGGTGACTTCAGCCATGAAATTAAAAGACACTTGCTCCTTAGAAAAAAAGCTATGATCAACCTAGACAGCATATTAAAAAGCAGAGACATTATTTTGCCAACAAAGGTCTGTCTAGTCAAAGCTATGGTTTTTCCAGTAGTCAAATATGGATGTGAGAGTTGGACTATAAAGAGAGCTGAGCCCCCAAAGAATTGATGCTTTTGAAATGTAATGTTGGAGAAAACTCTTGAGAGTCCCTTGGACTGCAAGGAGATCCAACCAGTCCATTCTGAAGGAGATCAACCCTGGGATTTCCTTGGAAAGACTGATGCTGAAGCTGAAACTCCAGTACTTTGGCCACCTGATGTGAAGAACTGACTCAGTTGAAAAGACCCTGACACTGGGAAAGATTAAAGGCGGGAGAAGAAGGGGACAACAGAGGATGAGATGGTTGGATGGCATCACTGACTCGATGGACATGAGTTTGAGCAAGCTCCAGGAGTTGGTGATGGACAGGGAGGCCTGGCGTGCTGCAGTCCAGAGAGTCGGACATGACTGAGAGACTGAACTGAACTAAACTCACCATTCTCAATCCCCTATCCCCACTTGACACAGAAATACATGCATTTATTGTCCACATATCTCAGAGAAAGACATCTTTCTAATACATAAATTGGATTATGTCTCACAACCTCTTGCTTAAAATCCTTTAGTAATTCCCCTTTGATTTCAAATAAAATCCAAACCCTACCTGGAGGAACTCTTACCATCCCAACCACATTTCTTGTCACCCTCCCACTCCTGCTTTTCCCTGTTCCATTTATTTTCATTAATACTCCAAGTTCTTTACAATTTTGCAGCTCTTTCCTCTATCTGGGTAAATCTTTTCTCCAGAATGTCATGAATTCAGTTGTTTCTCATCCATCAGATTTAGACTTTATAGCTAAAAGAGCCTTCACTTATTATCCTAAAGATCTCTCACAGAGCACACTTTTCTTTGTGGCACAAATATCAGTTTGATAAAAGTTTTAGTAAAGTAAAACTGGCAATAAATGATAGATATTTAAATGATAAATTCTGATATATATACCCATAAAGTAGCAGCAAAGCTATGATAACGAACATATCTATTGTCTTTAAAATCATGTACCTTTGTAATCCCTTCTGCTTCACCCCTCTCTACCCATTCTCTCCTGAGTTCCTCCAACCTCTATCCCCAGATAGCTATTTTCTGTCACTGTTTTGCATTTTCTAGAATTTTATGTAAATGGATTTAATTCAAGCACTTTAATCTGGAATTCCAAATATTGTGTAAAATGTGCTGCTGTGTCCAGGTAGAAAAGTTTAGAAAATATTTTTCTATAACCTTAAGCAATTACAAAGGGACAAATGCAAAAGTCACAATGTAATTATACTTATTAGTGAAAAAATAGTTTGTAGTACAGATATTAATACTTGTGTTAGCTTTAGGAGAGGTAAAGACCCCATCTTACTGGTGATGCTAAGAAAGGTTTTATGAAAGAGATAATATTCTGAAATTTGCCTTGAACAGAGGACTGAATTTTTGATAGGTGGAATTGGAAAGACCTAGATAAGGAGCTGTTCCAAGCTGGTTAGGAACTTCATCAGCCAAAAGAATAAGACCTGTGGGATGAACAAGGGAAAATGTGACATTTATGTGGAGAGCACTAGATGATCTATTTTGAATAGAAGTTTCTGAGAAAGTCAAAAAGACATGTTAAGACTGGTGCTTGGAGGGCTTGTTAGGTGAAGAAAAGGAAACGGCTCAATTGCAGTGGCACAAACTGGTGACCAGTGACTAAGATTTGCTCTCAATTTTCCTAGGAAGTCAAAATGTTCCTAAATATATTCTCTTCAATTCTTGTTCTGGAAACTCAGAGAACACGTTGACTGAAACTTTGGGATGATCAATGACAAAGTTCATTTCTTAGATCTTTTTATTTCATCTTTCCAGGGAAATGCAGCCTCAGTTCAGTTCAGTCACTCAGTCACGTCCGACTCTTTGCGACCCCATGAATTGCAGCACACCAGGTCTCCCTGCCCATCACTAACTCCCAGAGTTCACTCAGACTCATGTCCATCGAGTCCGCGATGCCATCCAGCCATCTCATCCTCTGTCATCCCCTTCTCCTCCTGCCCCCAATCCCTCCCAGCATCAGTCTTTTCCAATGAGTCAACTCTTCACATGAGGTGGCCAAAGTACTGGAGTTTCAGCTTTAGCATCATTCCTTCCAAAGAAATCCCAGGGCTAATCTCCTTCAGAATGGACTGATTGGATCTGCTTGTAGTCCAAGGGACTCTCAAGAGTCTTCTCCAACACCATAGTTCAAAAGCATCAATTCTTCGGTGCTCAGCCTTCTTCACAGTCCAACTCTCACATCCATACATGACCACAGGAAAAACCATAGCCTTGACTAGCTGGACCTTAGTCGGCAAAGTAATGTCTCTGCTCTTGAATATACTATCTATGTTGGTCATCACTTTTCTTCCAAGGAGTAAGTGTCTTTTAATTTCATGGCTGTAATCACCATCTGCAGTGATTTTGGAGCCCAAAAAAATAAAGTCTGCCACTGTTTCCACTGTTTCCCCATCTATTTCCCATGAAGTGATAGGACCGGATGCCATGATCTTCGTTTTCTGAATGTTGAGCTTTAGGCCAACTTTTTTCACTCTCCTCTTTCACTTTCATCAAGAGGCTTTTTAGTTCCTCTTCACTTTCTGCCATAACGGTGGTGTCATCTGCATATCTGAGGTTATTGATATTTCTCCCAGCAATCTTGATTCCAGCTTGTGTTTCTTCCAGTCCAGTGTGACTCGTGATGTACTCTGCATAGAAGTTAAATAAGCAGGGTGACAATATACAGCCTTGACATACGCCTTTTCCTATTTGGAACCAGTCTGTTGTTCCATGTCCAGTTCTCACTGTTGCTTCCTGACCTGCATACAGATTTCTCAAGAGGCAGGTCAGGTGGTCCGGTATTCCCATCTCTTTCAGAGTTTTCCACAGTTTATGGGGGCTATTATTATTCCCTTAATCCTCATAATGACATTGTGCTTCTTGGTGATACTAGCTCACTTTAAAAAAACTAACAAATGAGGGAACAATCTTTAGAAATAAAAGAATTCTAGGTTGGTATACTTAAATACTTGAAACTCATATGTCTGTATGTGTGTGTATATATATATATATTTAAATGTTTAAAACATAGAGATATGTAATTCAAAACATATGCATACATAAAACACGTATATGTTTTAAATATTTAAATAGATATATAACTTTTGAGGAAAACTTTCTTTTGAGGAAAAAAGGTCAATGATTTAATAGAGTAAGTTAAAATATCTATACTTTTAAAACAAAACTAAAGGGAAGGGGAAGATATTTATAAAATACAAATGAATGAAATGCATTTTCCCTTTTTCAGGATAAACCATAAGTCCTCACCAAAATTTTTTAAGTGAAAAAATAACAACTTAAATTACTGGGTGAGACTCTACTTGTTATCTCCTTCAGTGAGCAAAGCGCTTATTCCTGTGAGCCCTGGAAAACATCTGTTAGGATATTTGAAGGAAACACGGGGTGACTTTTACTAATTTTGCTCTCAAACTAAAATATGAAAGACACATTAGTTTCCTGAAATCCACAAAATAAGTGCCTCTTCCTAGACTATCATTTTGATAAAAGTTGAGAAGATATATTTTAACATTAAAAAAATTATTCTGGCATATGACACAAAATTCTCATAAATTGGAAAATATAAACGCTATGACCTTAAAATTGCTTGGCTGATTTCTAACTGACCCTGGGGATTTGTTTTATCCTTTGCTTTGGGGATATTTAGTTGTAAAATTTTAAGAACCACTACACCAAAGTATTTTTCTGTACTGACATATTCAAAGACTGTTCCCTTTCAAAAGGTCCATCTTCTCCCTTGAACAAGTGTGATGGCTTGATATAGCATATTGCTAAAAATATAAAAGTGAAATATTGCATACTTCTTAAGTACAATGTTTGCAAAAGGATCATAAGACAGTCTTAATGTCCTGGAAACTAAATGGGATGACAAATTTATTTCCACTTCTCTCCCTCTGCAATCTGAATGACGGGAATAAATCCCATCTTTAAAAACTAAATCTACAACCTCAAATATTTTTTTATAAAATGCAGAGCTCTAGAAATACCTTCCCCTGTTATTATGTGGCACATCACTCTTTACTCTACTAACTGATAAAGGGATAGTTTACCGTTGTCCCAAAAGAGTCAATCAATTTCTGGGCAAACTAGCTTAATTCTCCATTCCTGGTCAAATTAATCTTTGGGTAATTACATCTTGACCATCCTAAATCTGAGCCACTATGCTTTCAGTCAGATTTGATGTTCCTCCTGGGTGATGGGATCTTTCTGGGGCCATGTTGTTCATTGTAGAGCAGATGCTACATTTTACCCTGGAGTATAATATAGTGGAAGGTGCAGTGATTTCTACATATCTACTTAACAACTTTTGTTCCATCATTTGAAATAAAAGATACCAGTCAAACAAAGGATGTTTATGGCAATAAAATAAATGGTATATCAAAAAAAAAAAAGAGTCAATGATAGCAATGTGAAGTTTCATTAGTTCTTTTTTGAAACCATCACCTTTAGTCATTTATTCAATTATTGAAGAGATAATTATTGAACACTATGTACAACACATTGGCATTAAATTATAAATAAAATCGTGCATAGCTTCCAAAATTTCTTGCCTAATAAGGAAAAGCAATATATTCAACTTAATTACAAAGCAAAATAAGATATTAAGTAACTTCCTATTCTATAAGGGAATGTAAACTTTTAAGTGAAGAGAAAAAAAGGACAATTCACTGTCACACAGAGCAATATTTGCTAATATCATTTGACAGATGTGTGAATTTTCTGATATTTTCCCATGTTCAGTTCAGTTCAGTTCAGTTACTCAGTCATGTCCGACTCTTTGCGACCCCATGAATCGCAGCACGCCAGGCCTCCCTGTTCATCACCAACTCCCAGAGTTCACTCAGACTCGCGTCCATCGAGTCAGTGATGCCATCCAGCCATCTCATCCTCGGTTGCCCCCTTCTCCTCCTGCCCCCAATCCCTCCCAGCATCAGAGTCTTTTCCAATGAGTCAACTCTTCATATGAGGTGGCCAAAGTACTGGAGTTTCAGCTTCAACATCAGTCCTTCCAATGAACTCCCAGGGCTGATTGCCTTCAAAATGGACTGGTTGGATCTCCTTGCAGTCCAAGGGACTTTCAAGAGTCTTCTCCAACACCACAGTTCAAAAGCATTAATTTTTTGGCATTCAGCCTTCTTCACAGTCCAACTCTCACATCCATACATGACCACAGGAAAAACCATAGCCTTGACTAGACGGACCTTAGTTGGCAAAGTAATGTCTCTGCTTTTGAATATGCTATCTAGGTTGGTCATAACTTTTCTTCCAAGTTAGGGCTTCCCAGGTGGTGCTAGTGGTAAAGAATCTATCTGCCAGTGCAGGAGAGGTAAGAGATGCAAGTGTTATCCCGGGGTCAGGAAGATCCCCTGGAGAAGGGCATGGCAACCCACTCTAGTATTCTTGCCTAGAGAATCCCATGGACAGAGAAGGCTGGTGAGCTATAGTCCATGCGGTCACAAACAGTCGGACACAACTGAAGCAACTTAGCACACACTCACGCAGGATAAAGAGTGAGTGAAGTCATTTAGTCGTGTCCAAATCTTTGCGACCCCATGGACTGTAGCCTACCAGGCTCCTCTGTCCATGGGATTTTCCAGGCAAGAATACTGGAGTGGGTTGCCATTCCCTTCTCCAGGAGATCTCCCCTACCAAGGGTCTTGACCCGGGGACTGAACCTGGGTCTTCCACATGGTAGGCAGATGCTTTACCATCTGAGCCACCAGAGAAGTCCATGCAGGAATGCAGGATAAAGAAGGGGTTTTAAATAAATATTTAAAATTAGCATGCCAAAAACATTGACAATATGGAACAAATTATTTTTAGTGGTTGAATTGTGTGCCCCTCAAATTAATATTCTAAAGTCCTAACCTCTAGTACCTCAGAAATAGGGTTTTTGAGTTAAGATGAGACAACAATGGGATAGAGTGGAGCCCCAAAATATTTACTTTTTTTGTTTTTGTTTTTTTATAAAAATTGGAAATTTGGACACACACAAGCATACAAGAAACATGACTTGTAAATATGAAGGCAGAGGTTAGGGTGATGCACCTACAAAATAAGGGATACCCCAAACTGGCAGCACACCACAGGAGGCTGGGACAGAGGCACCGAACAGATTCTCATTTACAGGCCTCAGAAGAAAGCAGCTCTTAGCAAACATTGATCTCAGATTTGTGGTCTCCAGAACCATGAGAACATATGTTTCTGTGATGCCGCCCAACTTGTGTTACTTTGTAAGGGCAGCCCTAGAAAACTTGTACAGTTCCTAAAACATTTATAAGAATACAAAGTTTGATGCATTATATTTCATCAGTGATGTAATGGAACATTACTTTAATTATACAACAAAAAATTATTCACTGATACATGTGAACATAGGATATTTTTTATATTTTACCATGCTTGGTATTAGATATTCAAATATATATGAAATATATATTAAAATTTAGGTTGCAAAAGACTACATTTTTGATGATGCTCAAAATCCTTCAATTTTATGCTCAAGGAAGAAATGGGTCATGAATGCCCTTATCTTATCATCACTAACTGCCATTATACGCTCTGTCTGTAATAAACTCAGTCTCTCAATCTGTTGCATTTTAAAGAGAAAAGTACTTGAAATATATTTTATATATTTATTTTTAAAGTATAGATATTAAATGCCATTCTCTGAAAACTACAAAACATCACTGAGAGAAATTAGAATGATATATCATATTCATGGTTTGGAAGGCTCAATATTATATTATAAATATATCCATCCTCACCAAGTTGATGAATAGATTCAATGAGACCCAATAAGACTCCAATATGTTTTACTGTGAAAACTGAAAGGCCAATTCAAAAATTTATATGGAAATGCCAAGGGCATAAAATAGCAAAGGCAATGAAGCAGTACACAATGTAGTCATATTATCAGACATTAATACTTATTATAAAAATATAGTAGTGAAGATTTTGTGCTATTGAGACAAGAATAGATACATTGATGGAACAAAGTTAAAATTATCTCAGATCAATATAGGATCCTTCTGATATCTTGATATAGGTCTTCTATACTTTTTTGGGAAGTTTTTTTTTTAAATATAGTATTAAATATTAATTGGATTCTATTACTCTATCTTTTTCAGAGACTCAGTTTATTATATAGTTTTGGCCTGTCTCCCATTTCCATTTTTTCCCTCTTATTTTCTTTAACTCATTCCCATTTCCTCAGTTATTTTTGTAGTTCACTTCAGGGCTCCTTACTAAATTGTTATTTTAATCCATATCCCCTTTGAGCATTATGTAACTGAGTCTTCATTTCTGAAAAGGGTTTTATCTTTTTATTTCTGAATTCAGTTAACTGTTATTTTTTCTTCCGTCCACCTCTGTTTTTATGTTTATTTCTGATAAAATATTTTTCCATGCATTCATTTGTTTCACTTATCCTCAATTGTTGGTTTGAAGATATATGAGTCAGCTTGGAATGGTTGGTAGAGGTTTCTTTTTTTCATATTTAATTTTATAGGAAATGAAAATTTTTATTTTCTGTTTTTTGCTTGATAGAAGCTTAGTATAGATAAATGTTGCTTGTGCCTATGCATTTCATAAATAGGATTAAAATTTGGACATGAAAAAAAGAATTCTAATTTGGGACCCCTTCTTTGAATGCAATTAGATGCAGTTTCTTTATAGATAGCTTTTGGGGAGTTACTAGGAAATAGCTTGGTATCTTTTCTTTTTCAAGATCTTAAATTTTTTCTCTTATATCCTTTTCCCATTATCATTCAGTCACCAAATGCTACTTGTCTTCCTTTTTACCATTTTCTTTCCATAAAATGTTGCTTTACTTACACCATTCCAAGTCCTCTATTTTATGTCCTTTCTAATAGTCAATACTTTGATCTACAAATTCTTTATTACCACGTTTATACTGTGGTGGATTTCTCCTTGAAGGAGGTAATTTTAACTTAATCTCTTGTGTTTCCTATTCTAAGGCTTCACCATGAATTCAAGAAAGCTTTGGCTAGAAATTATTTATTTTCATAATTAAGGATAATATTCTATGTCTTCTACTCACGATGGAGGTATGGGAATGTACGAATTTATTTTTTCTTATTGATTTCTAGGATTTAGAGGAAGATCAGTGAAAGATTCAGATTTAGGTAGCCACTATTCACTTTTGCCTTGACTATCCATGTTGATTTTTTTTACAACTGAGCAATATTCCTAATTGGCAAATGCATCACTTATGAGTTATGTTTGGTTGTAGGAACTAAGAATAATAGTAGTTTTAAGAAGACCGTTTTTTACCCTTAGAGAAGTCTGAAGACAAAAGTCAAGTTACCTCCCTCCTCAGCATCCTTCACTTTTTCTGTGTATCTATCATTAGCGTACGGCTTCTTTACTCAGTGAAAGTGTGAAAGTGTTAGCCATTCAGTCATGTCCAACTCTCTGTGACCCCATGGACTGCAGCCCATCAGGCTCCTCTGTCCAAGGAATTCTCTGGACAAGAATACTGGAATGGGTTGTCATTCCCTTCTCCAGGGGATCTTCCTGACCCAGGGATAGAACCCAGGTCTTCTGCATTGCAGGCAGATTCCTTACCATCTAAGCCACAAGGTTATCCCAATGTTACAAGATGCTGAAGGCTCATCTCTCATTTTTGTGTTCCAAAGGAGGAGGAGGAAGAAAGGGAAAATGAGGGCATCCTCCTAGATGACTCAGCTTCCTTCAAATGAGTGCTCTCAAAAGTCTTCCCAGTTACTCCTTTTTATGTCTCATTATTCACCCCTACCCGTACGAGAGATGAGAAAATGTAATGTTTAGCTAGCCACCCTTCTAACCCCAATAAAGTCACTGTTCCGTTAATAAGAAAAAGGGAAATGCATACCTGATAGGGGCTTAAAGTTGCTGCTACAGGAAATAAAACTCTTTATTTGGATAATATGAGTGGCTGGGTTTTTCTCCATGCCTAATATATTTCTATTTCTAGGCATCCATTACCAAATAATTATGTATTTGAAATGAATCATAGGGTATATTTAGTTCTGTTAACTTATTTTAAATCCATATATGTATTAACTATATTTTATAATAATATGTGTTAGCTCAACTTTAAAATCTAAAGGTATTAATTCAGCCAAAGAGGGAAAGTTAAAAAAAAAACTTAGAGATTTGAACAACTGATTTAGCCAGAGAAATCAAATCATTGTAAATTTTTCTGTTATGCATGCATTTGAATATTCTTTGATATTAAATAACTATATTTTAAATCTAATTGCTCCAATAATCATTTTGATATATATCTTTCCACTTGAATCATTCAATATTTTACCACTGACTAAAAATTTCTGGTTAACAGTGTAACTGTCATTCAGCTGCTGGTTTCAGAGTTAGAAATTTATTTACTTGATTAAAACTGAACTTGTACTACTCTGAAGAGCTTAAGGCAGTGAATGGCTAATTCATACCTTAAAATATTTAGTATTACAAAGGCAAAAAGAAGTAACGCAATAAATAGAATGTAGAAATGGGAGTTGAGGGCAGATAGTGACAACCTCAAGTCCTGGTTATACTCTAGGCAGTGTTCTTTCTCTGAGTAATGCGTTAGGGAAAGACAAAGCTTTCCTCATTTTTCTCCTTAATGGCTGCATTAGTAATTTACCAGGGGTAAAATTACCTCTTGCTAGAGTTTATTTTTCAGGTTCCCAAATTATTTCATATATCTTTCAAGATTTCTCTCATCCTAACTCACAAAAATACCTATCTGTGCATTTATACAAAAGGAGCATATAATTTTAGATGGCACTCACATTTCCTGAAGCTTATTCCAAATTCCCAAAGTTGAGAACCAGTGACTTAAAGCTGAGTTTGTCAACCAGATAGAAGGGGGCGGGAGAATATTATTCAAGCAGGTAAGTATTAGTTTCAAGTCGCCATAGCTTCAAGTTGCAGTATTTGGACACTGCTGATAACTCACTATTTACTTCAAAATAACAGGCCTTGTAGGAAAGTTGTGAAGATAAAGGAATGGATAAAAGACTGCTGACAGATGATGAAACCATGCTGTATTTTGAAGTTTATATACTTATTTTAGCAATGGCTAGAACTGTTGATGAATACCCAAGGTGCTCTACTAAAATACACTGATTGGCCTACCATCACTTATTTTACCTGTGATTGGAAGTTCTTCTGTCTGGGATCTCTTTTTCTAACTACTGATTTTCCAAGAGTTAACCCTTTGAATACACTTCCTGGACATTCACTCAATCTGTTTCTTACTGGATATCCATGACATAGACAGACACTAGAGGCAAGTGCTAAACAACACAAGTCCAATCCTAAACCTCCTGTAGGCTACTGTTCCTTAAGGAGAGGAAGTCATAAAGTGACTAATTTAATCATTTATAATTTAAAATCATAATGAATGCTACAAAGAGAAAGGACAAGTTTGCATTTGTTCACTCAAGTAGTCATAACAAAACACCATAGACTAGGTGCCTTAAACAACAGAGAAAATTTTTTCTTACATTTCTGGAAGCTAGAAGTCCCAGATCAAGGTTCAGCAGGGTGGTTTCTGGTAAGAGCTCTCATTCTGGCTTTCAGATGGCCATCTTCTCACCATGGCCTCAGCTGGTCTTTTCCCAGTAAATTCTCAAAGAAAGAGACAGGGGTAGTCCAGGAGGGAGTGAAAGAGGACAGGAGAGCTCTCTTTTTGGTGTTTCTTCTTATAGGGACTAATCCCTTGGGATCAGGGTCCTACTTTCATGACCTTGGTAAATCTTAAATTATGGTGCCATCTCCAAGTATAGCCATACTGTGGCATAGGACTTCAACATAGGAATTTGGAGGAGACATAAACATTCAATCCATAACAAGATCTAATCAGAGCATTTAACAAGACACTTGATTTAATCTGGATCATTAAGGTTGTGACAAGAAGAATTGATCTCTGAAAAATAATGTATTAAAAAATAGGAGAAGAGAGATCATATAGCCAAAGATATTAGTACGTAAGAAAGGCCCTGGAGTGGGAAGCAGCACATCACGTGGGAGGAACTGAAACAAATACAGTGTTGTATGGATGAGTGTGATGAGGCATGGTAGGAGACAAAGCTGGAAAAGTGTCATGGACCAGAACTTATATGGCCTGTAGGTCAAGTTTGGCTTCCCTGGTGGTTCAGATGGTCAAGGAATCACCTGCAATATGGGAGACCTGGGTCTCATCCCTGGGTTGGGAAGATCCCCTGGAGGAGGGCATGGCAACCCACTTCAGTATTCTTTCCTGGAAAATCCTCATGGATGGAGGAGCCTGGCGGACTACAGTCCATGGGGTCACAAAGAGTTGGACACAACTTAGCTACTAAACATAGCATAGGTCAAGTTTGTAAGTGGGCAGACATTAAACAAATTTTTAAACATAGGGATGACATGATAAGATAAGCTTTTTACAAGTGAAATTGTACTGACTGCAGGACAAAGAACCGGTTAAAAGAGGATCAAGAATGTTAGTTATAAGGGTATGGCATTATTCCAGGTGAGACACTATGGTGGCTCAGGATAAAGAAGTGACTCTGGAAATGGAGAGAAGTGGATTGAATTGGATATATTTTTGGATATTACAGAATTGAAATAGCCTGGTGATGATTAGCTAAGGAAGGAGATGGAAAGGAAGGAGCCAAAGATGATTCAGGTTTCTGGTGGAATTTGGACCCACTCATGACCATGGAGAAAAATCTTCTTGGAGGGAGATGGAGAGAGAATCTTTATTCTATTTAAGACCTGTGAAATCTTAGGTAGCTATGATACATCCAGTTGGATAAATGTACAACAGATCATTTTAAAAAGCTCTGGGATAGAGATTTTAAATTTGAGAATTATCACCCATAAATGATAAATGAAGCCATTAGTTCTAGCTGAGATCTCTAAGGGAAAGAGTACAGAAAGGAAGAACAAAAGCCTAAGACAGAACTTTGAAAAAGCCAAGACTTAAAGTTCAATGAAAGCTTCCAAGGACACTTAGAGTTGTCAGAGAGAGAGAGTGATGAGAAGAGCCAAGGGACGTGTGTTTCAAAAAAGTAGTAAGTGTTGGGGACAACTGCTAAGAATCAAATAAGATTAGATCCAAAATTTGATAAATGTATTTAGCTGAACAGAGTGAACATGAACTATTTAAGTGAAAGACAAGTGGTCAGAGCCAAATTGGAGTGAGTGGAATTCTTCATGATTCTAGGTGGGACACAGCAGATCATGGACAGAACAGCAATACCAAGGACCTCCTGCCACTTAATTGGACACCTACCTGGAAACATATGGCTGTAAGATAAATAAATAAATAAGAAGAAAGCATGAATCTGAAGCTTAGAACACCAAATTTAATTAGAAATAAAAAACACTCATTTCCATTTTTTCCTGGTGTTATTCAGATTAATGGGCTTCCCTGATAGCTCAATTGGTAAAGAATCCACCTGCAATGCAGGAGATCCCAGTTTGATTCCTGGGTTGGGAAGATGTCCTGGAGAAGGGAAAGGCTACCCACTCCAGTATTCTCGCCTGGAGAATTCCATGGACTACAGTCCATGGAATTGCAAAGAGTCAGACATGACTGAGTGACTTGAAAAAAAAAAATGCAGATTTATGGGAAATTTCAAGGTTTATGCATTGTTTGTTTTCCTATATAAGAAAAATCATCTGAAATTAAAATGCTGTGCATTCTTCAAGGCACAAGAACACAGCTCCAAATGACTTTTATTCTCTCAAGAATTAAACTCAATTTGGACAGAGAAAAAAAAGTGATATTGATAATAAGTAGGTAAAACACTTAAATATTTTTTAAAACCATTGAATATTGTAGTACTAAAAGGAAACCTATATGCAGGTCAGGAAGCAACAGTTAGAACTGGACATGGAACAACAGACTGGTTTCAAATAGGACAAGGAGTACATCAAGGCTGTATATTGTCACCCTGCTTATTTAACTCATATGCAGAGTACCTCATGAGAAACGCTGGGGTGGAAGAAGCACAAGCTGGAATCAAGATTGCCTGGAGAAATGTCAATAACCCCAGATACGCAAATGACACCACCCTTATGGCACAAAATGAAGAGGAACAAAAAAGCCTCTTGATGAAAGTGAAAGTGGAGAGTGAAAAAGTTGGCTTAAAGCTCAACATTCAAAAAACTAAAATCGTGGCATCCGGTCCCATCACTTCATCGGAAATAGATGGGGAAACAGTGAAAACAGTGGCAGACTTTATTTTGGGGGGCTCCAAAATCACTGCAGATGGTGATTGCAGCCATGAAATTAAAAGACGCTTACTCCTTGGAAGAAAAGTGATGACCAACCTAGATAGCATATGGAAAAGCAGAGACATTACTTTGCCAACAAAGGTCCGTCTAGTCAAGGCTATGGTTTTTCCTGTGGTCATGTATGGATGTGAGAGTTGGACTGTGAAGAAAGCTGAGGGCCAAAGAATTGATGCTTGTGAACTGTGGTGTTGGAGAAGACTCTTGAGAGTCCCTTGGACTGCAAGGAGATCCAACCAGTCCATTCTGAAGGAGATCAGCCCTGGGATTTCTTTGGAGGGAATGATGCTAAAGCTGAAATTCCAGTACTTTGGCCACCTCATGCGAAGGGCTGACTCATTGGAAAAGACTCTGATGCTGGGAGGGATTGGGGTCAGGAGGAGAAGGTGACGACAGAGGATGAAATGGCTGGATGGCATCACTGACTCGATGGACGTGAGTCTGGGTGAACTCCGGGAGTTGGTGATGGACAGGGAGGCCTGGTGTGCTGCAATTTATGGGGTCCCAAAGAGTCAGACACGACTGAGCGACTGAACTGAACTGAACTGAAAAGGAGCAACAAGAAATAAATATAAATTCGTTTATAATAAATATATATTATTTTAAGGATCCTCACAAAATATTTTTAGAATAAGATTTTGGTGGTAATAGAAAACTTAATTATCTGAGTCTTCTTAGTGCTGAGACCTATAATAGACAGATGAGAGAGATTTTCTGGGAAATAACTGTATGAGAGATTTTTATGAAAGCATCCAGAAAATTATATGTCCACCAGTAGGAGAGGAGGTAATATAGAGCAAATTCATCACAAAGGATTTTAGTAAGGTGGCATGTTCTAATAGAATCCTGGAAGACTAGTTTAAGAACAGTCCACCATGATGTATGAGAGCAGTTTTGAACACCAAGGGTGATCCACAACACCTCATTATTTAATGTTCTCCAAACTGATATTAGCCTGTGAAACAATATTTTGGGGTTGGACACAAGCAATTGTTCAATTTTCACAAAGAGTAAGACAAAAGGAAATAAATAGGCACACACACACAAAAACATATGGTCAGAATTCTCTGTTAAATGAATCATTGTACACATCCCAGTGTACAATGTCTGTGGGTAACTCAAGTCCTAGTCATAAGAAAGAGACATCAATAACAAGAATCATGGTGGGATCCATTTCTTTAAGGAAAAAGGAAACATAGTCTATGAGAAGACTGAAATACAGTCTTATGAATAGACCAGAAGTTATTGAATACTTGTGTGATTTTGACTCACGCTGAGTTTCACTATATAGAGGCATGAGAGAAAATGGGATGAAGAAAAATTGTTTTGTAGAAGCAGACAGAGAAATAGTTATGCTCTAGCGGAAAGTTTTCTGAATAATTTCTCATGTACCCAGACTCTGCACAATACTAAATGTTTACAGGTTTGGTGCCGATGGACAACTTTCACAATGTCTATTAACAACTCTTATTCCAGATCCAAACATCTCCCTGCTATGGGATAACTAGTCAGCAAATACAAGCTGTCAAATAACACCTTTAAGCCAGATTCCACTCATGGAGCAGCCTGTGTCTATGTGCAGATGGATCCATGTGCACAGCATCCCATTTACCAACAGTCCGACTTCAATTTAAAAGGAGGATTTGGAAAATAGCATCTGGTATAAATAAAATACAACTTTTCTCAAGCTACTTTGTCTTTCTTCTCTCTCTTAAATGTCATGAAGTAAACTCAAGTACCAATTAGCCACTGATGGAAAAGGAAACCTGAAATATGTATGCTAATTATATGCGTCCCTTGGGTAGCCAGAGGACAGTGAAGGCACACAGGTTCAGTAGGGAAGACAATGACAAATAAAGACTGTGAAATTCATTCCATAGACATTTAAACACACAACTTTTAGAAAATTATGCATGAAACACAAAACAGAGATGTAAACAAAATACAGAATAGTGTCATCCACAATGCTGACATAGAATGGCAGCAGGGAGAAAAAAACTAAATACTTTCTTCAAAGATGTTTTAAAGTTGGTCATTATATATCAATCATTTGACCATATTACATTTTTGAAAGAAAAAACAAAAGCTTTGGCATATTTCAGCTGTGGGACCTGGTGTGACTCTTAACACTCTATGTAGTTAAGAGTACATACAGTGTAGTTAATTCTACATTAACTATTAATAGGAAACACATCTTACCAGATCTTAAAAATACCTCAGAAATTTATCCACAAATGATATAAGTTCATCACTATGTTGACTATCACTAAAGCAGTATCTGCCAAACCCGAGGATGCCTTTGGTCATAACTGTTCTTAGATTATTATTTTTTTTTTTAATTGGAGGAGGAATATCAAGATAACACTCCCAGTCAATAGGTGTCACTAGCCACTGTGCACTGCCCAATAGTATCCAGCCTGTTTGGTCCCGCCCTTTCAAGTGGAGAATGGCCCTTAGCAAGAAACATCTCGAGCCTCAAAATTGGCCTTGCTTACACATATGTTGGGTAAATAACATAGAAATCACCCACAGCTCCCCAACAGGGTATTTGTGAGCTAGACTAGAAAACACCAATGAAAGGAGGACTGGTAGATTTTTTTATTCCTCATGCTAGTCAGAAATGATACAGTTGGTGAAACAGAACAAAACTCTCTCTACCTTTATTTACAATAAGAAAGACCAATTTCTCACTAATCTGTTTATATTCATCTATATATCTAAATACATAAAAAGCAAGGAAATTGCATTATTTTAATCAGATTACAGGGCATATCTCATTTCCCCTCAGAGTGGCCACGCAGCCTATATTTAAGCAAAAAAGCCAGGGGCCCTGCACATGGCAGAGAAACTGGTTGGTGCTGCATTTTCATGATTTGTTAGTATTCTCTTTTTCTATAAGAAGGAAAAGAAATCAAATATTTTGTCCTAAATTCTCAGGACTTATTTGGGGGATAATCCTGAACAACATCCCTGGCCTCAGAGGTGCTCTAAACTGTGACTGGCAACTTTCAAAGCACTTAGGAGCAATAATAGACAAGACTAACACAAGGAATAAACTAATAAAAAAGAACACTTCAGAAAAGCTTTAGCATATTGTGTTGTACTTTAGATATGCCATGGGAAAAGGGATTTAAATAAGGAGGTAGTCACTAGCATCTGCTCCCATTCTTTCCTATCTTCCTCCTGCTGAGATGAAAGCCATCTTTTTTCCTTACTACAGAGAGGATAATTCTATTTTCCTATCGATATTAAAAATGGCTCAAGTCTCTCCCATTTAAAAATACCTCTTCAATTTGAACACTCGGCCCGGGTTTGATCCCTGGATTGGGAAGATCCCCTGGAGAAGTGAACAGCTATCCATTCCAGTATTCTGACCTGGAGAATTTCATGGACTGTATAGTCCATGGGGTTTCAAAGAGTCAGACAAAACTGAATGACTTTCACTCAGTTCATCTGTTTTAAAAAAGTTCAACTCGGAGTTTTCACTTTCTTATAAATTGTTCACTTCTCAAGCCACAGATATGGAACTATTGGCTGAAAAGTGAATTTTATATGATTAGTTAAAGCATAAAGTATAGGCATCTCATCTTTCTGATGCTTAAACAGCCAGCCCTTGAGGTCTGCTCTATTGCTCTCCTCCCTGGGTGGGCTACTCAGTGGCTGTTGTGACCACTGTTTGATGACTTCAAGATTTGGGCCATCAGTATGATTTTCTCCTGACCTTTATATACACTTTTGAAGAGCAAACTGTTCTCTATTTATCTATATCTATATATATTCAATTTCCCATTTCATTGAGTCTCCTGCATTGGCAGGCACCACCTGGGAAGTCCTACATAAAACTGAATATATTAAAACCTAAAAATCATCTTGTCATTCTCCCTTACTATCCTATAGTCTATCAATCAACAAACCAGATTCACTCCCTTTCAATTTCTCTCTAACTTGCAGATATTATTCTAGGTTATTATTTAAATATACCAAAGCCGCCTAGAACATTACAGCAGTCTCCTGTAACAGCCTTACATCCATTTTATTGCCTCCAATTTTCCACTATTAGATATAGTAATATTTTTGAAAAATTAAAAACTAAATAAATCTACTTATGTGTTTACCCTTTCTAAATATTTCAAGGCTGCCTCATTACAGCATGAAGTGTAAGTTTAACAGGGTCCAACATGGTCCTTTGTGCAATGACCCCTGATTAATTCTCAAACTTCATTTATTTATACTTTCCTCTCCCATGCAACAAACCCCTTAGATTCATCTTCCTTCAGTCCTCTAAAGGCACTGGACTTTACCACAGACTGTTTAATCCTTCCTGGTTAGTAGACTCTTTCCCACCCTCACCTGTCAATCGTAAAGCATACTGTTTCTCTGCAGATACTCTCTCATTTTAGAAATCTTCTGTGGCTTCTACCACTGAGAACTTCTCCCATAAGATCCCCTTTCATGCTCTATTAGACCCCTGATCACCTTTATCTTAACTCCCATTAAGCTTAATGGGATCAGAGATGATTATCTACCTTAAAACCTTTAGTGCCCACATGATCAAGCACAATGTCTAATATACAGCAGGTACTTAATAAATGTGATCAGAGAAAGTCTAAACAAAAAGCTTCTGACTATAATTTCAGCGCAGTTGGGAATTTCAGGAAATAATGTGTAAACATGTTGTCCTTATGACCTTTAAAAGACTGGTCAAATTTAGCAATCAACTATGTTTATTGTATGACAACACAAAAATAGAATGAAAACTTACCAACTCAGGCCACATGGGAAAAAATGTGGCAAGATGTTAAATGAATGTAGTTGTATTAGTTTTAAGTAAAATATTCAAACTAGGCTAACAAAATCCTATGGAGGTGCTAAGGAACTCAGTATAAAAAAAAATAGAAATGCTTTTAAGCTAGCATGTAAATTGTAAGCATGTGGGTGTTTCTGAAAGTGTTTCAAAATCATACATTAACTTAAGTATTTTAAGCACTCCTCCTGCAATTTAGCTCAAGCTGCAATTTAGAACAATTTAAGGAAAAGATTTGCTAAGTAAAAATAATTTTCAATCAGCCTCTTTTTCCAAATTATTATAAACCTTAAATGTATAACGTTAGCTGTCTTAACCAATGAGATTTCAATGCCCTTGAAACTGGAAAATCAAGTCCTCAATCTCGGGTCATGTGTATGATGCTGAAAAGTAAACACACTATTTAAAAAGTATTGTTTAAAAAGTATTATCCCACAGCTAAGAGAAAAAGAAAATGTCCTTAACACAGGCCAACAATGGCTTTTCAAAAGCTGCCTGAGACACATAGCTTGTGAATCATCCCCTGAATCCAGTGGCCTGAGTCAAGAGAGAGCTCTAGTCATGGTCCACAGCTGGACCAGTTCAGAGAACATCCATGAGCCTTTGGTTGAGGATGTCACTGAATGCCAATTCCCAAGGCAGAGCATGTGTGCAGAGAAAAGGGAGGGAGCAGGGAGGCTGGCCCCCTGAAGGGAACAATTTTGAGCTGCATAAATCAAATTTTAGTCATTTTATTTTGACAGTGAAGTGCCTTCATTATATCTGGGGGGATTTCTTAGGTTTGCAAGGTCAAGTTATATCACATAATGCATCATGAGGTTTCCCTCAAGCAGTTTAATACAATTTCATCATTTTAATTTTTACATGTGCATTTCTAAGACAAATTTCTGTGGATATAGATGCATGCAAATATTCTTCATCAAAAGATGAAGCATTAGAATATGATATATTTGGTTCTATTTATTCTTATATTTACCACAACCATTTCACAGAGAAAAATGATCCTGATTCCAATTTTAGGTTTAAGGATTCAGGAAATTGTATTATTTTCATCCCTATATATTTTATAGAATTATGTCTAAAAAACACCAAACTGATTAAGAAACATTTTGTGTTTAAAGATCTTCAGAAAAGAGAGATCCACAAACCTCTTTCAATCAGGCAGTCCTGAAAAAAATACCTAAAAACTTTTGCCTGAGGAAACTATTTTCTATAATAACATGAATTCCTCAGATAGCAGCAAAAACCCATTTCCTGCTGTTAGCTCTCAATAGGAAGGAGATGAATAATTTTTCTTCATATCTTTGAACAATGTTTAAATTATTTCCCAATCTTCTCTGTTTCACACTAAATAATTCCTCACTCCCTGAGCACTTCTTCATGGGTGTTACTTGAAATTATCATTGTTGATCTCTATTGCATGCACTTCAGAGTCTCTTTATGAGTTATAGAAATCTAGACTCCAAAATTTAATAAGAGTAAAACTCGGGTTTCACATTTTTCATAGTCTTATTTGTAGATTTCAATCTCTTAGTTTAAAAAAAAAGAAGAAGAAAAGAAAGAAGGTGAGAAAATTTCAAAACGACATCCCGGAGCTTGTTTTCTAAGGCTGCCCGTGTTGTTTGTCGTCTTCATCTGCACCTGTCCACCTCCCCCACCCCACCCCCTTCATTTCCTCCATTTCTGAAAAGTGTAATGTGTAGACTCTGGAATCTCTAAGTTCTATTAATTCCACTATGGGATAAGGCCCCAGGAAACAATTTAAATAAAATGAGAGCACCAAAACTCTTTGTTAAGTTAGAACAGGATTCAGTCATACGAACAATGCTGATTTCTCCAGTGGACAGAGGGGAATAGTTTTAATTGGTTAGTAGTGTGACCCTTGGGTCTCACAGAGATTTATAATTCTTAGTTAGATAAAAGTTTACCTAACTCAAAGGATTTGCTAAAGAGATGTGATTTTCTTTTCTTTTCTTTCTTTTTTCTTTTTTTTCTTTTTTTTTTTTTTACATTCCCTGGAATAAAATAGGTAGATAGAGCAGTATGTCTTAGTCACATTGTACTCTATGGGACTTGTATTCTACTGTTTGATGAGGAGCCTCTTTACACCTGCAGAGGATAAACTATGTATTCTCGGTATGAACTTATTAATAGTTACGCTCAAATAATCACCCAAGAGCCTCGTTCCTTGACAGATTTAATAACAATGTTATGTCAATTAGTACAGTGCATTTCTTCTAACACTGAAAACACTTTATCCTTCTTAGTGGCAGACACTGCAGTGTGTGAATAAGTATATCTCATGGAGACCTCTGGAGAGAGATGTACTACATTAGGATCTTGTGTCCTCCACATGCTGTCTCTCTTGATCTTTGGACAAGTTAAGCTTATATGCCTCACTTTCTCATATGCAAAATTGAGATATATTACTTTTTCAAATGGCTGCTGACAAAGATTAGATGAGTTAATAATCATTTCGCTAGCTCCTCACTTCAGTTCAGTTCAGTTGCTCAGTCGTGTCAGATTCTTTGCAACCCCATGAATCGCAGCACGCCAGGCCTCCCTGTCCATCACCATCTCCTGGAGTTCACTCAGACTCACGTCCATCGAGTCCGTGATGCCATCCAGCCATCTCATCCTCTGTCGTCCCCTTCTCCTCCTGCCCCCAATCCCTCCCACCATCAGAGTCTTTTCCAGTGAGTCAACTCTTCTAATGAGGTGGCCAAAGTACTGGAGTTTCAGCTTCAGCATCATTCCCGCCAAAGAAATCCTAGGATATAGTAAGTACTCACTACCTTATAGATATTATTATCATTGTTTAAATTGGTGACTTTTTCCCTTTATGCCAAACTTGACCTTACTTTTACTTTACCCTCGCAGTGATAATCACTTTATGTATTCTTAAAAGCTGAGTTACACGTAAAAAAGTACTGGAGGCACTTAAAATCAGGTAGTTAGAGAGAGTATGACTATCAAATCCAAAAACATTTGAAAATTCAATTCCTCTAAAAATGTTAAACAGATAAAATCTTCATTTGAAAAAGTAACTCCCTGCACTGTGGGAGGCCTGGGTTCAATCCCTGGGTTGGGAAGATCCCCTGGAGGAAGGTATGGTAACCCACTCCAGTATTCTTCCCTGGAGAATCCCCATGGACAGAGGAGCCTGACGGGCTGCAGTCCATGAGGTCATAAAGAGTTGGACATGACTGAGCGACTAAGCACAGCACAACACAGGAATGGCAAAGAACGAAAACAAATGTGTGTCTGTTACCTGTGTTTCCTTTTCAATTCCTAGAGAAAATACCAAGTCAACCTTATATATATATATATATATATATATATATATATATATTTGAGATCTAGAATGTGGAGCTCACACAGTTGCATGTACACAGGAATGAACATAGCAAATGAACACAGGAAACACAGAAGTAAGACAGATCCAGTTTACTCTATTATTCATCACCTAGACAGACTTGAAGTTAATGCAACAATCTTTCACAAGCAAATACTCCTGAGGGTAAAGCTTATCATTTTTTCCCGTGTTATTTTGACTGACTATATTCATATAGATTCTTCACTTGGCATTTAGCTGAATGAAAGGTAATTTTAATGAGGGAGGAAAGGAGTTAATATGATTTTATTGAGCTCATCCTGTGAAGGATGCATTAACTAGACAATGTGAAGGGTAATAGAATGAGTATATCTCTGCCATCAAGGAATGGGTACTTTTAATAAAGAAGACATAAAAATTGAGTATGTATAAAAACATACAGTGATGACACACCATGTAAGATCAGTAAAAGCTTTACTCCCTGGAAGGAGGTGAAACAGAGAAAAGATTTACGGTCCATGATGGCTTCATATCAAAAATTGTTAACTGGTCACTCACCGATACACTTATTTGGTTAGCACAGCACTTTAAATTCTTAAAATATGTTGCAGCATTTTTTCAATTGTGAATTCTCACGTAAAATTCCTATGTCTAGATTCTCTGTAAAATTTGGAGGATCAGGAGAGACTGGCCTTTGAAATCTAGAGCAGCTGCTGCTGGGGAATGCTCAGAGCCAGGGCATGTGCTCTGCACAGCATGCAAGCCCAGGTCCTGCCACTCATCACATACATTGAGGATACTTGTCTAAATCCTGTTAGTCCTTAAAGTGAAGAAGTTTTTGTTGCATATGGTATTACTTCAGAACATTTAGTATCCCTCTTTGCTCTATACCTAATTTTTAAACTGGGGGCAACCTGTGTTAAATATGTTTTAAGGGAAAGCAAGAATATTGCATATGAAACTATTATAAAATAAATAAATACACAGGAGAAAACTAAATGCAAACTTAGAACACTTCAAGAAGAAATATTATTTAAGGTGAACTTAGAAGAAATAGGTACATTTACTGACTGCAAAAGTGATGAGAGTGAAGCATTCCACGTGTAAGTAAAGGAATCAAGCAAGAATACTTGGGTCAGTTCTAAGGAACACTTGTGCTCATCAAGTATACGTGGAATCTATTTGAAGGTACAGCAGCTGTCTTGGATTCCATGAAGCTCTCTTCTCTCAGCTCCAGTGCAATGTGATTATTAACCATTGCTCTTTGTCAGAGGAGTTGCTGAGGCAAGAAAATGGGACTCCCTATGATGAAACGAAGACACAGAGTCTATTGGAACCTGGGTGAAGAGTAAAATCAAGCTCAAGATTTTCATTTTCTGGTCTTAGGAGAACCTGGAAAGCAGTACCCAAGAGGCCATGGGTAAAAATTTTAAAGATGAAGATACGGAAGAAAAGCATTCCTTAGAGATGCTTAAGAGGAAGGACCAAATATGCTTTTCAGATCTAACAGAGAACACTTAGACATCTCTGGAGACCCACAGAGAGCCATGTGGCATGTAGTGGCTGGCCCTGTGACTGTGGGTTAAGCATTCTCTACACTTAAAGCTGGAGCCTGCCTAGCATTGCAGCTAAGCCCAGGGTGAAGAGTAACTTATTTGAGGCTTCTACACAGTCAGCCCTCAGAATGGGAGTCTGCTCACCCTCTCCACTCTCAAGATTATCATTACTTAAGAGAACCAGACTGATTTTAAGCCACAAAGGAAGTCATGAGTGGGCGGAAAAAAAAAACACGTTGGTAAACCCATCAAGCCAGAGATGAAAAGGACACCAGATCAAGCTGCAACTAGTGAAAAAAATTACTGAAAGGTGATTTAGATAAAATACTAATTTATGAAAATTTCATTATAGTACATACAAACAACAGTCATAAGAAAAAAGATTGTTTGGAGAAAGTGAAAATGGTTATCAAATATAAAACTCTTATCAACTAATAAAAGGAGATGACAATTACCCTTAACTCTTTTTTACTTAGTATAATGCCCTCTAGGTCCATCCACTTGTAGCAAACAGCAACATTTCATTCTTTTTAATGGTTGAGTAATATTCCATTGTGTGTGAGGGGTTTATGGGTGTGAGTGTATTTGTATAGATATGTGTGTACCTCAAATCTTCTTTACCTACCCATCTACTGATGGACACTAAGGTTGCTTCCACATCTTAGGCATTGTAAATACTGCTGTAATAGGGGGTGCAAATATCTTTCACAATTAGTGCTACTGTTTTCTCTGTAAAAATACCCAAAGGTGAATTGCTGGATCATATGATAGTTCTACTTTTAATTTTTGAGAAAATTCCATAATATTTTCCATAGTGACTGCCTCAGTTAACGTTTCTACCAGAAGTGTCCAAGGGTTCCCTTTTCTCCACATCCTTGCCAACAGTTGTTATTTATGTCTTTTTGATAATAACCATCTGACAGGTATGAAGTGATATCTCATTGTGGTTCTGATTTGCATTTCCAAGATGACTAGTGATGTTGAACATCTTTTCATGTGCCTGTTGCCCATTTGTTTGTGCTCTTTGGCAAAGGGTCTATTCAAGTCCCCTGTCCACTTCTTTAAAAATTTATTTTAATTGACGGCTAATTACTTTACAATATTGTGTTGCTTTTCACCATACATTCACACGAATCAGCTATGGGTGTACATGTGTCCCCAATCCTGACCCTCCCTCCCACCTCCCTCCCCATCCCATCCCTCAGGGTCACCCCAGTGCACCAGCCCTGAGCACCTTGTCTCATGCATTGAACCTGGGCTGGTGATCTATTTCACATAGGATAATATACATATTTCAGTGCTATTCTCTCAAATCATCCCACCCTCGCCTTCTCCAACAGAGTCCAAAAGTCTGTTCTTTACATCTGTGTCTCTTTTGCTGTCTTGCATATAGAATCATCGTTACCATCTTTCTAAATTCCAGATATATGTGTTAGTATACTGTATTGGTGTTTTTCTTTCTGACTTACTTCACTCTGTATAATAGGCTCATTTCATCCACCTCATTAGAACTGATTCAAATGCAATCTTTTTAATAGCTGAGCAATATTCCACTGTGTATATGTACCACAGCTTTCTTATCCATTCATCTGCCAATGGATATCCAGGTTGCTTCCATGTCCTCGCTATTATAAACAGTGCTGCGATGAACATTGGGGTACACGTGTCTCTTTCAATTATGGTTTCCTCAGTGTGTATGCCCAGAAGTGGGATTGCTGGGTCATGGTGGTTCTATTTCCAGTTTTTTAAGGAATCTCCACACTGTTCTCCATAGTGGCTGTACTAGTTTGCATTCCCACCAACAGTGTAAGAGGGTTCCTTTTCTCCACACCCTCTCCAGCACTTATTGTTTGTAGACTGATAGCAGCCATTCTGCCCTGTCCACTTTTTAATTGGATTTTTTTTTCCATTGAGTTGTATGTATGCTAAGACACTTCAGTCTGTCCAATTCTTTGTGATCCTATGGACTGTAGCCCACCAGGCTTCTCTATCCCATGGGATTCTCCAGGGAAGAATACTGGAATGGATTGCCATGCCTTTCTCCAGGGTATCTTCCTGACCCAAGAGTTAAGCCTGGATCTCTTATGCCTCCTGCATTGATAGGTGGGTTCTTTATCACTAGAGCCATCTGGGAAGCTGGCTGAGTTGTGTGAGTTCTTTACATATTTCAGATATTAACCCTTATTGTATATATGGTTTATAAATATGTTTTTTCCCATTCAACATGCAAACTTTTCTTTTGTTAATGGTTTCTTTTATTGTGTAGAAGTTTTTTGGTTTGATGTAGTTTCATTTGTTTATTTTTGCCTTTCTCTTGCACAAGAAGATAGATACAAAAAAGATTATTGCTAAGAGCAAAATCAAAGAATATACTTTAAATGAGTAGGAAAAGAGTCCAGAATGGTGGTGGCTAAAAAGACAAGGAAGGGAAAAGCCCTCAAAAATAGAACAAAGGAAGGTCCGAGGACCAGAGTGAGGACCTCAAGCAGAACAAACAGCACTCCTGGCTAGCCCCTCAGTTTACATAGGGCAGGCCCAGGGGGAGGAGAAAACGTATTGCAAGAGGAGCCAAAGGGCCGGGACTCTCTTCCCTCCACGTCTCTTGGGTCGGCATGCTCTCAGGCCTCAGGGATGTATTTCCCTTTTATTTTCTAAATAAAACTGAGCTGTAACACATAGCTGTAACACTGATCTGAGAGCTATAACACAGTCTGTCCATCTGTCCAAGAGGTAGAACATGTTCTTTCCGAGGGCTTTAACATCCATCGCTTCAGATTTTTGTGGTGATGAGACAGAACCAAGAAAATTACACACTTCCCTAACAAGACCATATCATGATCTGTATAGAAAACACTTATTGACCAGTTCCTATGTGCCAAGTATTTTCCTGTGCAGAGAGACTACAGACGCTAGTGGACAGAATGTAGTCTACAAAGAGTTTCTAAGAGTTTCTGTCCTATCGATGCTTTCAGTAGATAGATAGATAAAGGCAATTTCAAAAAATGATAAATTCAATTTTAAAAGTATAACAAAATAGAGAGACATTGAGGTGGTTCCTTCAAAGTGTGTGGCCAGTGGATATTGCACGAAGCAATGCCATGGGGAAGCTGGACCGTGATGGAGCCAAGAACATGATACAAACCAGGCTTTCTCCCACTCGGAATAGTTGGCTAACAATGTTGGTCCGAAATGGGCCAAACAATTTTGTCAGAATTCAGCTGCAGATTCTATGGTCTGTGAGGAGTTCAAGCCCCAGATGTGACCATGTGATGATACTAAGGGTATCAATGTCAGAAATCAGAGGGCTGGGACATTAGTTTGATACCTTTATGGATCATTTATGGATCTTGATCTCTTGGACAGTCTTATCCAATCCTCCAGCTTTAAATACAATGTATATGGTGAAAATTAAATATTTTATCTCCAACTTGACCTTTCAAATCAGATTACTAATTGTCTATCATGCCTGCTACTTCTAAAATTGAAATGTTGGTATTCCACTGTCCCCCCTAAACCAGTTCTTTATTTCTTGGCTCTAAGTAAATGGGAACTCCATTATTTTTGTTCCTCAAGCAATGAACAAGCAGCATCAGCAGCAACAATGCAACAATAAAACCCAGGCCTCATACTGACCTCTTTCTCTCTCTTACAACTTATATCCAATCATTCAATCAACATTTTTCACTCTACTATCAAAATATAAACCCAGATCTGATAGCTGCACCTTCTCACTCACTCCACTGCAATCATCTTGGCTGTATCTTGCAGAGATCATTCCCTTAAAGCTGTCTGGTCTTCAAGCATCAGTTCCTGCCCCAACTACTGTCTTTTCCTAACACAGCCACTAGAAAGTCTCCATTGGCACAGGGATTTCCTGGGCTGTCCTTCCCTAGATATGTACATGGCTATTCCCTTATTTCCTTTGGTTCTCTACCCTGTAATCAACTCCCCAGTAAGGCCCTCCTTGGCCACTTGTTTAAAATCTCAGTCCCCCCAAATATTTTATAACATGCTATTTATAATGATTTAGTATGGTTTATGTTTTACTTTTAACCCATCTACTCCAACAAAATGAAAGCTCCATGAGATCAAAAGTGTTTCTGTCTTTGGCTCACTGTTGTTCAAAAAGTTCTTAAAATGGCATTAAGTATACAATAGTTGCTTAATAAATATTTGCTAAATGAATAAAAATTGAGTGAATATGTGGTTATAACTAAGAATAATATAATAGAAAACATAGTCCAGTGAGTATGATTATTCAGTTTCTATTTGATATCTATTATTCCCTGGAGAAACAATCTTTAATTTAAAAAAATAAATAACTGCTTCATCCTGTATTACTAGCATTTTGTCCAGTTGGACTCGGGCGCTGGTCTCTACACAGGTCTCATATACACCAAGCATCTTATTATGTGGTTCCATTAATGGAAAGAATATAGCTAGGATTTTATTTTACACAAAGGTGAGAAAATTCAAAGTGATAGTTACCATGCCAACCACAACTTGCCCCTGAGCTCATATGAATTTTTGCTATTACTTATATCTGCTCTTTACTTTTATGCCTTAAAACACATAAAGGCAATTTGTCTGCCTTACTACTGCTGTGGGATTTGTCTACAATTTATGCTTCAGGGCTCACCACAGGACTGTGACATAACAGAACACTCAAAACTCCTCTCTTTCTTTGGCATTGAGCAATAGGATGCATTTGCTTTACTACTGAAGTCAACACATAAAGGAGACCATGCACTTTTAAAACTTTCTATTCCACACAGGGGGAGGTATAAAAACTAGAATACATGTACACCTGTATCAGCCTCAGTTTTCTCTAAACCCTAGGCATCAATAAAGTGCCTTCTTCTGACATATGCAATGCCCAATTTTATCAGTCTCACAGACTCCAGGCACAAAGCCTCCTCCTTAATCTTTCAATTCATATGAAAATTAGAGCCATACAAATTTGTCTGTCTCAGTGAGATTACTTCTTGTCTAGAGCTGTCTCTGAGAAGAAATAAGGGAATTAAAGTAGCTGGGATGTCACTTTTGAGGACCTTCACAGAATGAATATTTAATGGCAACAATATTTCTTAACATTAATTTGTTCTGCCACGACGACTATGGAAACTAATAAGTTCCTAAATTCAGCGTCTGAGACTTTGTGTGATGCTATTATATCAAATGTGTGTATGTAGTATCTGTAAGATCATATCCTAATTAGATCAAAGTAAAAGATAAGTTAGGTCAACTTCGCCAAGGTCTGTGGCAGCCAGACAACTAAATGGATGCCAAGAAAGAAACTGGCATTGGCAAACTACAAACACTGGGCTCAGCACACTGTGTCAGCAGATCCACCTGGATGAGTAATAACATATAAGGGTTGTTTTCTTGATTTTATACTAATATCAAATCTAATTGTTTGAAAAAATATGCATGCTAAGTTGCTTAAGTCGTGTCTGACTCTTTACAACTCTCTGGACACATGATTCCAAAACAAGAGAATATGAAAAGGTATCCATGACAAGCTTCCTTCCCATTCTAGTTAAGTTTCTGCCCAGTTCTGCCTCCAGCCTCCAGCCAAAGGCCTGGAATAGGGAATCATTCTTACTCTGTCAAACACCCTTCCAGAGTGATATTACACCTGTATAGGTAAATACAGAAAGTGCATCTTGGTTCTCTTTTGAAATCAGAAGAAAACAACGTAAAAACTGCTCATAGATTTGTGTGTGTGTCTGTGTTCACTTCAGTTCGACTCTCTGTGACCCCATAAGCCTATAAGGCTGTGGGCTATAGTTGTAGCCTATAGGCTATATAAGCTACAGCTGTAGCCTATAAGGCTCCTCTGTCTATGGGATTTTCCAAGCAAGAATACTGGAACGGGGGTAGGGAAGCATTTCGTACTCCAGGGCGTCTTTCTCACCCAGGGATCAAATCCGCCTCTCTCCTGTCTCGTGCGTTGGCAGACAGGCTCTTTACCACTAGTGCCACCCTAGGAAGACATGCAGATAGGTTGGAGGCACAGCTAAAATTTGCTTACAGCTTCCTTAGTATAATCGATTACATCTCACAAACCTCCTTCCCTATTCTCCTTCTGAATGGATTATGACATATCACCTTTTTCTTAAAGTGTGGCCGTTAGGGACTGTCAACCACATTTTTAGTCTGAAGTGGAAAAACTATTTAACATTATATTAAATTAATAGAAAATACATTTACTGATATCTCCTTTTCCTAACCACAGAAAAATTAAGAATTATAGTGAAAATTCTATTAAATGTTGTGGTTTAGATTAGCTTAAATATATAAATAGCTTTCCTATATTCAATGGTTTGTATACTGTGGTTTAGCTGGTTAGTAAGAAATATAGCTATCTTTAATTTATAAATTAAAATGAGCATATCACTATATAATAATGTAAAATGAAGTCAATTCTATAGGAATTATATTCACCTTACATATATAATGATATACATAGCAATCTCATAGTTAATTCTAAGTTATAATGTCTTACATATTTTATTTTTAATACAGAATTCAAATTCCAGGACAATAATAATAATATGCTTTCTTTAGTGTATCTATTTTAAGGGGCATGTGCAGTTTGAGATATTCCTCTCTCAGTGATAATTTTTAAATAAATATCAACTCTGTAAAGCAGACTGTGTCAGCAGTGGAATGATTAAATTTGAAGGGAGGAAAAATTATTTTATATATAGTTCTGCCACTTTCTAACAGAGTGTGACTTTCAGCAAGTTAGTTGATCTTCTGTTATTCTGAAAGGGTTTTGCCTGCTCCAAAACTTTAATTTCTGTATGGGAATTACATATGAAAGAAAAATGATAGAGGAAAAAAGGAAATTATAGGAAAGTGACTAAAACTAAAGAGAAAAATAATGAAATGAGACAGGTCAGAAAAAGTAATGAAAATGTAATTTATGAGGATAAATATTTATACTGAATCTTTCAGACTTAATGTTTATCTGTTTCTTCTGTCCCTCCTATAAAAATAAGCCACCGAGAATTCTCTAAGTTTCCTTTGCACAAGATTGAGGAAGTGGTTGATTGTGCCACAGGGACAAGATGAGGGGAAGAAATTTATATGGAAAAACTCTACCCTCAGTGTGATGGTATTTGAAGGTGGGCCCTTGCGAGGTAATTAGGGTTTTAGATGAAGTCATGAGGTAGGACCCTCATGCAGAGATTATGCTCTTCTACGAAGGGTCACCAGAGACCTTTCTCACACTCTGCTTTCTTGCTCTTTCTTCATGCTTGCACAAAGGAAAGATCACATGAGCACACAGTGAGAAGGTGGCCTTTTGCAACCCAAGGGGAGAGCTTTCACCAGAAACTGACCGTGGTGACATCTTGATCTCCAATTTCCCATTTCCAGAACTGTTAGAAAATAAACTTACATTGTTTAACCTAACTTGCCTATGATATTTTGTTATGGTAGCCTAAGATGACAAATATACTTGAACTTCTATAGTACTCTGTATTTTTAAATATATTCAATATCACATTAAAATCTCATAAAAATCCTGAGAAAAGGTATTTTACCCCTCTCTAGGTGTAAAGAAAATAAAATGCACCATATCTGGCCACCTAGAAACTGACTTAATATTAAGGGAATTTAATACCATATAGGGCTTCCCTCATTAGCTCAGTTTGTAAAGAATCTGCCTGCAATGCAGGAGACCCAGTTCGATTCCTGGGTCGGGAAGATCTGCTACAGAAGGATCTTATAACTGTATAAATATGCACAATATGTATAAATGTACTGTACATTTGTATAAATGTATATGTACATATGTAAATGTGTGTGTACATATGTATAAATAATATATATAAATACCATATAAATGTTTAAAATGGAGTTCATGTAAAGTCTATTTTGAAGAAATTACCTTAGTATTATGGGTTACACTTTGCTTGTATCCACATAATCTTAGTGTCAATCAAAATAAGCCAAAACTCCATTTATCTCTAACAGAAACATAATCTCCCTCACCTCCCTGACTGTGGACATCTGTTGTCATTAGTGATAAGAAATACTCCTACATTCTCTTATCTATTATGTTAACAGTTTGACAGGTCAAGTTCTACTCCTTGTAAAACATCTGAGATGCTGATCACATAATGAATTCTCAGGTTTATTATATACAGGACCAACTTACAAAGTATAGGAGAAGGGAGCAAAGTCCAGAAGTTTCTCCAAGTTTCTAGTAAAAGCAAAAGAACACAGTGAAATATATAATCCATTCAAACGCTGAGCTATTGCTAACAAAGGGATAAATATGAGTTTGCACCCTCAAAGATGTCACTTTCCAACCCTATAAATTATTTTATTTTTCAATTTCATAGCCTACAGAACTATAATGTATAGTGTTATGGCTTTTAATGAATAGAACAAATTTGTATATTAAATTGACTTTTAAATAAGGCTTTTAAAAAGAATTATTCTAATTTTCTCTAAAGAACGAAATTCAACATAAAAATTGGCAAAGATCATAAAAAGACAGGACAATAATTAACATCTACTAAAATTTCAACCTAGAGATAAATAATATTAACATTTTAGGTGTAATATTCCTATTTTCTATATAATACATTATTTATAAATTTATCTACATATATACTTATACAAGTAAGTTTTATATATACCATCATCCCTGCTACCTCCATCCTTCCTGCAGCTTGTATAAGAAGAGAGAAAGGGAAAGAGAGGGAAACAGAGAGTCATCAAGATTGTGACATTCTAATGGAAGCTGTCTGGGATGAGAACAAGAGGGGACATTACAATTTAGCTAGCCAGTTAGATTTCTGTTCAGTTTGAGCATTTGTCCTTCTGCCATAGGCATTTTTTAGAGAGAAAAAAGAAATTGCTGAGAGGCCTATGAAGTAGCTTGCATGCCCACCATTTGGTCTAACAAGAACATATAAACTTCTCCTGAGCAAGCAGTACTGTGGAAGATTACTGGGTTGAGCAATCTTGATAGAATGCCATCTGAGGCAACTGCCCCTTGGCTGAGGGAAAACCAGTAACAGGGAGCTATGTAGATATAACTGGAAGCAGGTTGTAGAACAGGAGGCCAAGCCAGATGTCCTGAAAAAGAAGAAGTGAAGAGAGAGTTGGGAAAGACTGAAGGCAGGAGGTGAAGGGGACGACAGAGGATGAGATGGTTGGATGGTATCACTGACTCGATGGACATGAGGTTGAGCAAGCTCCAGGAGTTGGTGATGGACAGGGAAGCCTGGAGTGCTGCAGTCTGGGTTGCAAAGAATCAGACACGAATGAGCGACTGAACTGAACTGAAGAGAGAGTGGTTGACTCAGGATGTCTCCCAAAACCCACAGGTGTCTCCTTCAAGAAAGCCAGCAGGTGATCACAAGTGTTACTGGTCATCCCAAGCCAAGCCACTGTTAACTAGTAAAGCAACAACAACTGATTAGGAGGAATTCAGATCATAACCAGCCAACAGAAATGTTTCTTGTTCCTCTATCCAGCTTACATGTCTCCAACCCTAGAACCAGAAATGATCAAGCAGGGGATGTCCCAAGGCTAACACAAAATATTTCTTCCTCTCCAGGGATGCAATAGGAACAAAAATGATTAGGGAGACATATGTTTTTCCCCATTCTGCTCTGAGGACAGGCTCTGCAAAATTTGATTTAATTACTGAGATTTATTTTATGATCTAGTATAAAATCTAACTTGGTAACCACTCATGTGGTCTTCAAAGTATGAGTGAAAGTGGCTAAGCCATGTCCAGTCTTTGCAACCCCATGGAATATGCAGTCCATGGAATTCTCCAGGCCAGAATACTGGAGTGGGTAGCCTTTCCCTTTTCAGGGGATCTTCCCAACCCAGGGAATGAACCCAGGTATCCCACATTGCAGGCAGATTCTTTACCAGCTGAGCCACAAGGGAAGCCCGACTGCAAGTAGAAAGGATCTACTAACAGGGGTTCACAACCTTCAGTTCAGTTCAATTCACTCCCTCAGTTATGTCTGACTCTTTGCAACCCCATGGACTGGAGGATGTCAGACCTCCCTGTCCATCACCAGCTCCCAGGGTATACCGAAATTCATGTCAATTGAGTCAGTGATGCCATCCAACCATCTCATCCTCTGTCATCCCTTTCTCCATCTGCCTTCAAACTTTCCCAGCATCAGGGTCTTTTCAAATGAATCAGTTCTTCACATCAGATGGCCAAAGTATTAGAGTTTCAGCTTCAACATCAGTCCTTCCAATGAACACTCAGGACTGATCTCCTTTAGGATGGACTGGTTGGATCTCCTTGCAGTCCAAGGGAACTCAAAAGAGTATTCACCAATACCACAGTTCAAAAGCATCAATTCTTCAATGCTCAGCTTTTTTAATGGCCTAACACTGACATCTATACATGACTACTGGAAAAACTATAGTTTTAATTAGATGCACATTTATTAACAAAGTAGTGCCTCTGCTTTTTAATATGATATCTAGATTGGTCATAACTTTTCTTCCAAGGAGTAAGCGACTTTAATTTAATGGCTGCAGTCACTATCTCCAGTGAAGTTGGAACCCCCCAAAAAATGTCTGCCACTGTTTCCTCTGTTTGCCCATCTATTTGCCATGAAGTGATGGGACCAGAAACCATGATCTTAGTTTTCTGAATGTTGAGCTTTAAGCCAACTTTTTCACTCTCATCTTTCACTTTCATCAAGAGACTCTTTAGTTCTTCACTTTCTGCCATAAAGGTAGTGTCATCTGCATAGCTGAGATTATTGATATTTCTCCCGGCAATCTTGATTCCAGCTTGTGCTTCTTCCAGCCCAGTGATTCTCATGATGTACTCTACATATAAGTTAAATAAGCAGGGTGACAATATATAGCCTTGACATACTCCTTTTCCTATTTGGAACCAGTCTGTTGTTCCATGTCCAGTTCTAACTGTTGCTTCCTGATCTTCATACAGATTTCTCAAGAGGCAGGCCAGATGGTCTGGTATTCCCATCTCTTGAGGAATTTTCCACAGTTTGTAGTGATCCACAGAGTCAAAGGCTCTGGAATTGTTAATAAAGCAGAAATATATGTTTTTCTGGAACTCTCGTTTTTGCAATGATCCAGCAGATGTTGGCAATTTGATCTCTGGTTCCTCTGCCTTTTCTAAAACCAGCTTGAACATCTGGAAGCTCACAGTTCACATATTGTTGAAGCCTGGCTTGGAGAATTTTGAGCATTATTTTACTAGACTATGAAATGAATGCAATTGTGTGGTAGTTTGAGAATTCTTTGGCATTGCCTTTCTTTGGGATTGGAATGAAATTTCATTTCATGGAAACTTCAATTCACTGGAATTCAATTCCAATTTTCAAATTGAATTCCAAAATTCAATTCACTGGAAATGAAATTTTCAGTCCTGTGGCCACTGCTGAGTTTTTCAAATTTGCTGGCATATTGAGTGCAGCACTGTCACAGCATCATCTTTTAGGATTTGAAATAGCTCAACTGGAAATCCATCACCTCCACTAGCTTTGTTCATATTGATGCTTCCTAAAGCCCACTTGACTTCACATTCCAGGATGTCTGGCTCTAGGTGAGTGATCACACCATTGTGATTATCTAGGTCATGAGATCTTTTTTGTATAGTTCTGTGTATTCTTGCCACCTCTTAATATCATCTGCCTCTGTTAGGTCCATACCATTTCTGTCCTTTTTATGAGCCCATCTTTGCATGAAATGTTCCCTTGGTATCTCTAATATTCTTGAAGAGATCCTAGTCTTCCCCATTCTGTTGTTTTCCTCTATTTATTTGCATTGATCACTGAGGAAGGCTTTCTTGTCTCTCCTTGCTGTTCTTTGGAACCCTACATTCAAATGGGTACATCTTTCCTTTTCTCCTTTGCTTTTCACTTCTTTTCTTTTCACAGCTATTTGTAAGGCCTCCTTAGACAGCCATTTTGCTTTTTTGCATTTTTTTTTCCCCTTGGGAATGGTCTTGATCCCTGTCTCCTGTACAGTGTCATGAACCTCTGTCTGTAGTTCTTCAAGCACTCTATCAGATCTAGTCTCTTGAATCTATTTCTCACCTTCACTGTATAATCATTAAGGGATTTAATTTAGGTCATACCTGAATGCCCTTGTGCTTTTCCCTACTTTCTTCAGTTTAAGTCTGAATTTGGCAATAAGGAGTTCATGATCTAAGCCACAGTCAGCTTCCCGTCTTGTTTTTGCTGACTATATAGAGCTTCTCCATCTTTGAGTGCAAAAAATATAATCAATCTGATAGCATTGTTAACCATCTGGTGATGTCCATGTGTAGTCTTTTCATGTTGTTGGAAGAGGGTGTTTGCTATGACCAGTGCATTCTCTTGGCAAAACTCTATTAGCTTTTGCCCTGCTTCATTCTGTACTCCAAGACCAAATTTGCCTGCTACTCCAGGTGTTTCTTGACTTCCTACTTTTGCATTCCCATCCCCTATAATGAAAAGAACATCTTTTTTTGGTGTTAATTCTAGATCTTGTAGGTCTTCATAGAACCGTTGAACTTCAGCTTCTTCAGCATTACTGGTCAGGGCATAGACTCGGATTACTGTGATATTGAATGGCTTGCCTTGGAAATGAACAGAGATCATTCTCTCATTTTTGATTTTGCATACATGTACTGCAATTCGGACTCTTTTGTTGACTATGATGGCTACTCCATTTCTTCTAAGGAATTTTTACCCACAGTAGCAGTTATAAGGGTCATCTGAGTTAAATTCACCCATTCCAGTCCATTTTAGTTTGCTGATTCCTAAAATGTTGACGTTCACTCTTACCATCTCCTGTTTGATCACTTTCAATTTGCCTTGATTCATGGACCCAACATTCCAGGTTCCTATGCAATATTGCTCTTTATAGCATCAGGCCTTTCTTCCGTCACAGTTACATCCATAGCTGGGTGTTGTTTTGCTTTGTGTCCATCTCTTCATTCTTTCTGGAGTTATTTCTCCACTGATCTCCAGTAGCATATTGGGCACCTACCAGCCTGGGGAGTTCATGTTTCAGTGTCCTATCTTTTGCCTTTTCATACTGTTCATCAGGTTCTCAAGGCAAGAATACTGAAGTGGCTTGCCATTCCCTTCTCCAGGGGACCACATTTTGTCAGAACTCTCCACCATGACCTGTCTGTCTTGGGTGGCCCTACATGGCATGGCTCATAGTTTCATTGAGTTAGACAAAGCTGTGGTCCATGTGATTAGATTGGTTAGTTTTCTGTGACTGTGGTTTTCAGTCGGTCTGCCCTCTGATTTAGAAGGATAAGAGGCTTATGGAAGCTTCCTGATGGAAGAGACTATCTGAGGGGATACTGGTCTCTCAACCTTGGCTGCACAGAATTCCTGAGGACCTTTGAAATTTCCCCATGTCCAGGCTGAACTCACACTAGTCAAATCACCTCTGAGAGTGGGACCGAGCAGCAGGGTTTTTAAAGCTCCTGGGTAATTCCAGTGAAAACCAGTGACCTAGGAGTCATCATCAGTAGGGGCAGAAGGAACGTAAAGGGATGTGTGTCAGAAACGTATAAGCTCTGTTATTTAATTTTATATCTGGAAAGTGAAATACATATAAATGTATGTATTATTTCACATACATATGTGCTGTGCTAAGCTGCTTCAGTTGTGTCTGACTCATTGTGACCCTATGGACTGTAGCCCACCAGGGTCCTCTGTCCACGGCATTCTCTAGGCAAGAATACTGGAGTGGGTTGCCATGCCCTGCTCCAGAGGATCTTCCAGACCCATGTGTTGAACTCACGTCTCTTACATCTCCTCCTTGGCAGGTCGGTTCTTTACCACTAGTACCACTTGGGAAGCTCCCATTTACATAGAGTTTATATAAACAGTTGTGGAAAGTAAGTACTGATGAAAATCTTCCAGACCCACAGGTACTAGCATGAGTTCCTTCTACAAAACTCCAGTCTGACAGGGACAGAACACTCACCACATAACCTCCTCCCTCTTAGGCAGCCTCAATGGTTTGAAATTTCTTCCCATATTGAGATGAAATCTAACTTCATGTAACTTCCACCTATGGGTCCTTTGGAGCTACAGAGAATAAATTTAGTCTCTTTTCAACATAATTTTTCTTCAGTTAATGGAAGACAGCTATCAGTTGGGTAAGAGGTTTAAAAATATCCTATTAGTAAATGAGTTAGCTAAGGTTCTTTTCTGCAGTTATTGTGTATAATGTCCTAAAAATGTCAATTAAGTCATCTGATTGATGCTTTTATTTTTTCTATATCTTTATATTTGCTAATCACAATGTGGATTTGATTACTTTTCTCTTTAATGATTTCAGATTTTGCATCATGCATTTTGAATCTTTACTAATAGGAGCAAATATGTTTGAGATTGATATATCTTGCTGATGGATATTTTATTATTATAAAATCCCTCTTGATCCTTGATAATATTCTTTGCCTTAAAATTTGTTTGATATATCTTTTCCTCATTTTATTCTCTACCTACTTGTATCTTTATATTTAAAGTATGCCATCTGTACATATTGGGTCTTGATTTGTTCCTTATTTATTAACTGTTTGATTTTAAAATAATTTGATTATTCATGTGACTAGATTTAATTGTATAGTTCTTGAGTTTATTTTCTATTTGCCCTGTCATTATTTTATCCACATTTTAAAGGATACTTTTCCAGGTATATAATTCTGCATTTTAACCCACTTACTACCTCAGCAATTTAAAGACATTTTTCAGTGTTTTCTGAATTCATTTGTTCTTATAATGGATTCAGTGTTCTTTTTGTGGTATTTGCCACAAGGCAAATGCTTTTTATTCTAGGTGCTCATAGCATTTTTCTCTTTTCTTTTTTTTTTTTTTTTACCCTTTCACTATAATGTGCTTAGGTGTGATTTTCTTTGTAGTTATCCTACTTGAGATACCTGAACTTAAAGAAAATGTACATTGAATTTTTGCTTCAAATTTGAGAATGTTTTAGCAATTATGTCTTCAAATTTTTTGTACCCACTATCATCCTCCTATTCTTCTGAAACTCCTCTAATTCTGAGAACCCAACTACAAATAGTTAGGTGGTTGATATTGTTCCACAAGTTACTGATCCTATGTGCATTTATTTTCAGGGTTTTTTTTCTCTCTCTGATTCTCAGACTGGATAATTTCCATTGAGTTATTTTCCAGCTTACCATTTCTTCTGCAGTCTCCAGTCTGCAAAACCCACTGAAAGAATTTACTATCTCAGATATTGTACTTTTCTATTATAGAATTTTCATCTGATTCTTTCTCATAGTTTGCATTTCTCTATTGATATTGCCCATCATCTTACTCCTAATGTTTCTATTCTTCCTTAAGTCATTGAACACATTTTTAATAGTCATTTTAAAGTGCTTGTATTTTAATTCCAATAATTACCTGGCAGGCTACAGTACACAGTGTAGAGTTGCAGAGTCAGACATGACTGAAGCAACTTAGCATGCAATTATGTCCTCCTGGAATCTGTTAATGTTAACTTTTTTTCATCTTCACCATTAATCCTACTCTTTCTCCTTTTGTGTATATGTAATTATTATTGGCTATATGTTAAACATTGTGATTGATATGCAGTTCACTGTCAGGATTGTGTTTTGTTTTGTCAAGTAATTATATTGCTGGTAGATCTTGCAGGCTTTCTTTCTATTTGTATGTGCTAATTTATGTTTGCTTTTCCCTTAGACCAAGGGTGCAGCCTTATTTTATAGCATTACTCTGCAAAGTATCTCCTTCCTGACTACCTAGACCTACAGCATCTCCCAGGTTTGAATGACTTTGTGTTATCTGTACTCAGCTCTCTTTCAATGGGTTTTGCAGACTGGAGACTGCAGAAGAAATAGTAAGTTGGAAAACAACTCAATAGAAATTATCCAGTCTGAGAATCAGAGAAGGTACATTTTCTTTAAGTTCAGGTATCTCAAGTAGGCAATGAAACTTTAAAATGACATATATGAGGAAATTTTAAAAATATACTTCTAATAACCTAAGTTAAAACTAATAGCAGTCCTTAGAAAACAGTTAAACTAAATGATAATGAAAACATGACCTGTACAACCATATGCAACTTTGTGTGGGTGCTAAGTCTGTTTAGTCCCGTCTGACTCTTTGTGACCCTATGGACTGTAGCCCACCAGGTTCCTCTCTCCAAGGGATTCCTCAGGCAAGAATACTGGAGTGGGTTGCCATGCCCTTCTCCAGGGGATCTTCCCAACCCAGGAATCAAACCCACATCTCTTGTATCTCCTGCATTGGAGGCAGATTCTTTACCATTTGCTCCACCTGGGAAGTCATATGCAAATTTCATTATATGCAACTTTAATGAAGTAGTAAATAGAATGATTTAGACCATAAATTATTTTTAAAAGGAAGGAGACAATAATTAATAATCTAGGCACCCTTGTCAGATTCAATCAGTGCCCTATATATGTTTACTTGTATTCATCATCCCCATGCATAGTGAGTCTCTTACTATATGTAATTATCACTCTCTTTACTCCCCTAAGACTTTTATGGGCTGCTTAGAGCATGTATGGAATAGGCTGGGCATACTAGAGAGTTGATATTCTCAGTAGTAGCCTTCAGTCAGTGATTTTACCTACATATATTCCTTTGTACATATAATCCCCCAGCTATTTGGGAGGCACAGTCCTGACGTATGTTTAAAAATAAATTTGAAATGTTAGACAAATGGAAATTTTTCAAAAACACTTCAAAATACCAAAACTCAATAAACTGATACAGCCAGTATGGAAAATAGTGACTGTAGCCCACCAGGCTGCTCTGTCCATGGTATTTCCCAGGCAGTAATACTGGAGTGGACAGCCATTCCCTTCTCCAGGGGATCTTCCCAACCTGTGGTTTGAATCTGGGTCTCCTGCATTGCATGTGAATTCTTTACCATCTGAGCCAATAGGAGAGCCCAAAACAGTATGGAGGTTCCTTGAAAACCTAAAAACAGAACTACCATATCACCCAGCAATCCCACTTCCGGGCATATGCCCTGAGGAAACCATAATTCAAAAAGATACTTGCACCTCAATGTTCCTTACAGCACTATTTACAATAGCTAGGACATGGATTGATGCTTTTGAACTGTGGTGTTGGAGAAGACTCTTGAGAGTCCCTTGGACTGCAAGGAGACCAAACCAGTCAATCATAAATGAAATCAGTCCTGAATATTCATTGGAAGGACTGATGCTAAAGCTGAAACTCCAGTACTTTGGACAACTGATGCAAAGAACTGACTCATTTGAAAAGACCCTGATGCTGGGACAGATTGAAGGCAGAAGGAGAAGGGGACAACAGAGGATGAGATGGTTGGATGGCATTACCAACTCGATGGGCATGAGCTTCAGCAAGCTCCAGGAGTTGGTGATGGACAGGGAATCCTGATGTGGTGGAGTCCATGGGGTTGCAAACAGTCAGACATGATTGAGCAACTGAATTGAACATCAACATAAGAATGGATAAAGAAGATGTGGTAGATATAGACAATGAAATATTACTCAGCCATAAAAACAAACAAAATTGGATTGTTTGCAGATGTGGATAAACCTAGAGACTGTCATACAGAGTGAAGTAGGTCAGAAAGAGAAATACCAATACCATATATTAACAGACATATGTGGAATCTATACAAATGGTACCGATGAACCAATTTGCAGTGTAGGAATAGAGATGCAGGCATAGAGAACAGACATGTGGACATGGGGGAGAGCACATGGGATGAAGTGGGCCATTGAGATATATAAACTACCATGGATAAAATAGATAGCTTGTAGAAATCTGCTAATACCATAAGGAACTCCACTCAGTGCTCTGTGGTGACCTACATAGGTGAGATGAGGGTGGGTGGGACCAAGATCCAAGAGGGAAGGGATATATGTGTACATGCAACTAATTTACTTTGTTGTATACTGCAAGGAGATCCAACCAGTCCATTCTAAAGGAGATCAGTCCTGGGTGTTCTTTGGAAGGACTGATGCTAAAGCTGAAACTCCAGTATTTTGGCCACCTCATGCGAAGAGTTGACTCATTGGAAAAGACTGATGCTGGGAGGGATTGGGGGCAGGAGGAGAAGGGGACGACAGAGGATGAGATGGCTGGATGGCATCACCAACCCGATGGACATGAGTTTGGGTGAACTCCGGGAGTTGGTGATAGACAGGGAGGCCTGGCATGCTGTGATTCATGGAGTCGCAAAGAGTCGGACACAACTGAGCGACCGAACTGAACTGACTGATACAGAAACTGGGCTTCCAAAGTGGCACTAGTGGTAAAGAACCTGCCTGCCAATGCAGGAGATATAAGAGACATGGGTTTGATCCCTGAGTTGGGAAGATCCCCTGGAGGAGGGCATGGCAACCCACTCTAGTATTCATACCTGGAAAATCCCATGGACAGAGGAGTCTGGCAGGCTACAGTCCATAAGGTCTCACAGAGTTAGACACAACTGAAGCATTTTAGCATGCACCCACATAGCAGAAACCAACACAACACTGTAAGGCAACTATACCCAATAAATTTTTAGTAAGAAATGAAATATCTGACTAGATATAGGCTCATAAATGTAAAAAAAAGTAGTCAAAATGTAATTCCCTCTTCCATCCATACAAGAAATCTAGATATTTATATTTAAGAACTAGTCATTCCATTCTTATATAAACTCTTTAGAGTTGTTGTGCTAATGCTCCATCATGTTCGATTCTTTGGGACCCTTTGGACTATAGCCCGCCAGGCTCTTCTGTCCATGAGATTTTTCAGGCAAGAACATTGGCATGAGTTGCCATTTCCTCCTCCAGGGAATCTTCCCAAACCAGGAATCAAGACCCAGTCTCCTATGTCTTCTGCATTGCAAGAGGATTCTTTACCCTCTGAGCTATCAGGCAAGCTCCATATATATTGTTTAAAAAGATGCAATTAAGAAAATAAGATTCTGAATCATTCCATAAGCCTAGTATAACCAGTGAAGAACACTAGGAGTAAAAAGAATTTCAAATTATAGAATCATATTTTTTAAAATTCTAAAAAAGCTATTCATAAGCAAGCTAGGCTTTCTTCAAAAATGCAAGTTTAGTTTAATATTAGAAAATGTAAGCCTATGCCCTGCAAAGATTACCTCTCAATCACTGCTATTAGGGAACACCTGTGCACAGCAAAAAAGACCCATCACAGACAAAAACTAAAATAAATAAATCTTGAAAAAACAAAATGTATTTATTCAATACATAACATTCATGAATAAGAAAGACTAATATTAATGGATACAGAAAAGATATTTTAAAATTCAGCATCTATTTGAACTAATTAAGAGAAATGTTAGTATAAGAGAACTTCTAGGGGGCAGTCGTAAGATGGTGAAGGAACAGAATGGGGAGACCACTTTCTCCCCCACAAATTCATCAAAAGAACATTTCAACATTGAGTAAATTCCACAAAACAACTTCTGAATGCTGACAGAGGACATAAGGCACCCAGAAAAGTAGCTCATTTTCTTCAAAAACAGGTATGAAAAAATATAAAAGACAAAAAAAGAGACAAAAGAGGTAGGGAGGGAGCTGCGTCCTGGGAAGGGAGTCTTAAAAAGAGAGAATTTTCCAAACACCAGGAAACACTCTCACTGCTGAGTCTGTGGCGAGCCTTGGAAGAACAGAGGAGAACATAACAGGGAGGAAAAATAAATAAATAATTAAACCCCACAGATTACGAGCCCAACGGTAACTCCCCCAGTGGAGAAGCAGCACAGATGCCTGCATCCACCACTAGCAAGCAGGGGCTGGGCAGGGATGTGCAGGCTGAATTGCTTTACAAGGATCCGGCCGAATGCCCCAAGTGTAACCAGAACGAGCTAACTTGGGCTAGCAAACCAGATGTGGGATAGCTACCATGCAAAAAGCTCTAACATAAGACACCGCCAGGACCACACACAGAACAAAGGACAGAACAGAATTAGCCGGCTGCAGACCACCCCCCTCCAGTGACAGGCAGCCAGAGCCAGAAGGGCCAGAAGGGGGCAATCGCAGCCCCAGAGAGACATTAACTACCAAACTGCAAACAGGCTTCTTTGCTAACTAAGACTTCTCGGGGTTCTGGACAGTCATCATCCGCCTGAGAAGGTGCACCAGTTGTACACCCAGAAAACTGTAGGGGCAGGAGAGGCAATAAGTCGCAGTGACCGCGCTTGTCAAACACCTGAGCTACTCAGACCTGGGAAGGGCACAAAATGCAGACCCAACCAAGTCTACACCTCTGAGGACTACCTGAGTGCCTGAGCGGCTTAGACCTGGGAGGTGCATGCAGCCCAGGGCTGGCCTCAAACGGTTCCCGGTGGAGCAACCTAGAGCCTGAGCTGTGTGCGCAGTGAGAGGGGGCAGGCCCAGCATGGCTGAGACACTAGGAGCTCTCGCAAGTGTTATTTGTTTGCAGCATCCCTCCCTCCCCACAGCGCGACTGGACAAGTGAGCCTAAAAACACCTGTCTACCACCGCCTCCTTTGCGTCAGGGTGGAAGTCAGACACTGAAGAGACCAGCAAACAAAAGAAGCTAAAACAGAGGCAACCGCCTTGGAAGTGACAGGTGCAATGGATTAAAACCCTGTCGTTAATACCGACTCCATAGGAAGGAGGCTATAGATCTTGAGAAATATAAACCAGACCAAGGAACTATCTGAAAATGAACTGACCCCACGCTGCCCACAACAACACCAGAGAAAGTCCTAGATATATCTTTACTATTTTTACGATCATTCTTTTTTGATATTTGTTTTTCTTCTTTTCTTTTTCTTCTTTTTTTAAAACATTTTTTAACTTTTAAGTCTTCTATTTCTCCTTTAATTTTCATTTTTATAACCTACTCTTACTTTCCCAAAAACAAGACTCTATTTTTAAAGCAAACTTCATATATATATTATTTATTTTTTTTATTTTTTTATTTTTTTTATTTTTTTATTTTTTTAATTTTAAAATCTTTAATTCTTACATTTTAAATAATTCTTGTGACTTTGTTTCTCTTCTTCTTCTTCTTCTATTCTTTAATATTGTATTTTTTAAAATCCAACCTCTACTCTAGATTTTTAATCTTTGCTTTTTGGTATCTGTTATCAATTTTGTACCTTCAAAAACCCAATCTTCACTACCCATTTTTACTTGAGAGCAAGATTACTGACCTGACTGCTCTCTCCTCCTTTGGACTTTCCTTTTTCTCCACTAGGTTGCCTCTGTCTCCTCCCTCCCCCTTCTCTTCTCTACCCAACTCTGTGAATCTCTGTGTGTTCCAGATGGTGAGAACACTTAGGGAACTGATTACTGGCTGGATGTGTCTCCTCCTTTTCACTCCCCTCTTATATACTCCTGGCCACCTCTGTCTCCTTCCTCCCTATCCTCTTCTCTGTATAACTCTGTGAACATCTCTGAGCGGTCCAGACTGTGGAATGCACATAAGGAAGTGATTACTGGCTAGCTTGCTCTTGCCTCTTCTGATTCCACCTCATCTCGTATGGGTCACCTCTAACTCCCCCCTCCCTCTTCTGTTCTCCATGTAACTCTGTGAACCTCTCTGGATGTCCCTCAATGTGGAGAAACTTTTCATCTTTAACCGAGATGTTTTATCAATGGTGAGGTATAGAAGAAGTCTTGAGACTACTGTAAAAATAAAACTGAAAACCAGAAGCAGGAGGCTTAAGTCCAAATCCTGAGAACATCAGAGAACTCCTAACTCCAGGGAACATTAATCAATAGGAGCTCATCAAATGCCTCCATACCTACACTGAAACCAAGTACCACCCAAGGGCCAACAAGTTCCAGAGCAAGACATACCATGCAAATTTTCCAGCAACACAGGAACACAGCCCTGAACTTCAATACACAAGCAGCTCAAAGTTACTCCAAAACCATTGACACCTCATAACTCATTACTGGACACGTCATTGCACTCCTGAGAAAAGAAATCCAGCTCCACCCACCAGAACACCGATACAAGCTTCCCTAACCAAGAAACCTTGACAAGCCATGGATACAACCCCACCCACAGTGAGGAAACTCCCTAATAAGGAGAACTCCACAAACTGCCAGAATACAGAAAGGCCACCCCAAACGGAGCAATATAAACAGGATGAAGAGACAGAGGAATAACCAGCAGGTAAAGCAACAGGATAAATGCCCAACAAACCAAACAAAAGAGGAAGAGATAGGGAATCTACCTGAGAAAGAATTCCAAATAATGATAGTGAAAATGATCCAAACTCTTGAAATCAAAATGGAATCACAGATAAATAGCCTGGAGACAAGGATTGAGAAGATGCAAGAAAGGTTTAACGAGGACCTAGAAGAAATAAAAGAGTCAATATATAATGAATAATGCAGTAAATGAGATCAGAAACACTTTGGAGGCAACAAATAGTAGAATAATGGAGGCAGAAGATAGGATTAGTGAAATAGAAGATAGAATGGTAGAAATAAATGAATCAGAGAGGAAAAAAGAAAAACGAATTAAAAGAAATGAGAACAATCTCAGAGACCTCCAGGACAATATGAAACTCTCTAACATTTGAATTATAGGAGTCCCAGAAGAAGAAGACAAAAAGAAAGACCATGATAAAATACTTGAGGAGATAATAGTTGAAAACTTCCCTAAAATGGGGAAGGAAATATTCACCCAAGTCCCAGAAACCTAGAGAGTCCCAAACAGGATAAACCCAAGGCGAAACACCCCAAGACACATATTAATCAAATTAACAAAGATCAAACACAAAGAACAAATATTAAAAGCAGCCAGGGAAAAACAACAAATAACACACAAGGGGATTCCCATAAGGATAACTGCAGATCTTTCAATAGAAACTCTTCAGGCCAGAAGGGAATGGCAAGACATACTTAAAGTGATGAAAGAAAATAACCTAAGCCCAGATTAATGTACCCAGCAAGGATCTCATTCAAATATGAAAGAGAAATCAAAAGCTTTACAGATAAGTAAAAGCTGAGAGAATTCAGCACCACCAAACCAGCTCTCCAACAAATGCTAAAGGATATTCTCTAGAAAGGAAACACAAAAAAGGGTGTATAAACCCGAACCCAAAACAATAAAGTAAATGGCAATGGGATCATACTTATCAATATTTACCTTAAACGTAAATGGGTTGAATGCCCCAACCAAAAGGCAAAGACTGGCTGAATGGATACAAAAACAAGACCCCTATATATGTTGTCTACAAGAAACCCACCTCAAAACAAGGGACATATACAGACTGAAAGTGAAGCGCTGGAAAAAGATATTCCACACAAATAGAGATCAAAAGAAAGCAGGAGTAGCAATACTCATATCCGATAAAATAGACTTTAAAACAAAGTCTGTGAAAAGAGACAAAGATGGACACTACATAATGATCAAAGGGTCAATCCAAGAAGAAGATATAACAATTATAAATATATATGCACCCAACATAGGAGCACCACAATATGTAACACAAATGCTAGCAAGTATGAAAGGGGAAATTAACAGTAACACGATAATAGTGGGAGACTTTAATACCCCACTCACACGCATGGATAGATCAAATAAACTGAAAATTAACAAGGAAACAAACTTTAAATGTTACAATAGACCAGTTAGACCTAATTGATATCTACAGGACATTTCACCCCAAAACAATGAATTTCACCTTTTTCTCAAGTGCTCACTGAAACTTCTCCAGGATGGATCACATCCTGGGCCATATCGAGTCTTGATAAATTCAAAAAAATTGAAATCATTCCAAGCATCTTTTCTGACCATAATGCAGTAAGATTAGATCTCAATTACAGGAGAAAAACTATTAAAAATTCCAACATATGGAGGCTGAACAACACACTTCTGAATAACCAACAAATCACAGAAGAAATTAAAAAAAAAGAAATCAAAATATGCATAGAAATGAATGAAAATGAAAACACAACAACCCAAAACCTGTGGGACACTATAAAAGCAGTATTAAGGGGAAAGTTCATAGCAATATAGGCATACTTCAAGAAACTAGAAAAAAAGTCAAATAAATAACCTAACACTACACATAAAGCAACTAGAAAAGGAAGAAATGGATAACCCCAGGGTTAGTAGAAGGAAAGAAATCTTAAAAATTAGGGCAGAAATAAATGCAAAAGAAACAAAAGAGACCATAGCAAAAATCAACAAAGCCAAAAGCTGGTTCTTTGAAAGGATAAATAAAATTGACAAACCATTAGCCAGACTCATCAAGAAGCAAAGAGAAAAATCAAATCAATAAAATTAGAAATGAAAATGGAGAGATCACAACAGAAAACACAGAAATACAAAGGATCATAAGAGACTACTATCAGCAATTATAGGCCAATAAAATGGACAACGTGGAAGAAATGGACAAATTCTTAGAAAAGTACAAGTTTCCAAAACTGAACCAGGAAGAAATAGAAAATCTTAACAGACCCATCACAAGCAAGGAAATTGAAACTGTAATCAGAAATCTTCCAGCAAACAAAAGCCCAGGTCCAGACGGCTTCACAGCTGAATTCTACCAAAAATATAGAGAAGAGCTAACACCTATCCTACTCAAAAACTTCCAGAAAATTGCAGAGGAAGGTAAACTTCAAACTCATTCTATGAGGCCACCATCACCCTAATACCAAAACCTGACAAAGATGTCACAAAAAAAAAAAAACTACAGGCCAATATCACTGATGAATATAGATGCAAAAATCCTCAAAAAAAATTCTAGCAATCAGAATCCAACAACAAATTAAAAAGATCATCCACCATGACCAAGTGGGCTTTATCCCAGGGATGCAAGGATTCTTCAATAACCACAAATCAATCAATGTAATATACCACATTAACAAATTGAAAAATAAAAGCCATATGATTGTCTCAATAGATGCAGAGAAAGCCTTTGACAAAATTCAACATCCATTTATGAAAAACTCTCCAGGAAGCAGGAATAGAAGGAACATACCTCAACATAATAAAAGCTACATATGACAAACCCACAGCAAACATTATCCTCAATGATGAAAAACTGAAAGCATTTCCCCTAAAGTCAGGAACAAGACAAGGGTGCCCCCTTTCACTGCCACTATTTAACATAGTTCTGGAAGTTTTGGCCACAGCAATCAGAGCAGGAAAAGAAGTAAAAGGAATCAAATTGGAAAAGAAGAAATAAAACTCTTGCTGTTTGCAGATGACATGATCCTCTGCATAGAAAACCCTGAAGACTCCACCTGAAAATTACTAGAGCTAATCAATGAATATAGTAAAGTTGCAGGATATAAAATCAACACACAGAAATCTCTTGCATTCCTATACACTAATAATGAGAAAGTAGAAAAAGAAATTAAGGAAACAATTCCATTCACCATTGCAACAAAAAGAATAAAATACTTAGGAATATATCTACCTAGAGAAACTAAAGACCTATATATAGAAAACTATAAAACACTGGTGAAAGAAATCAAAGAGGACACTAATAGATGGAGAAATATACCATGTTCATGGATTGGAAGAATCAATATTGTGAAAATGAGTATTCTACCCAAACCAATCTACAGATTCAATGCAATCCCTATCAAGCTACCAGCGGTATTTTTTGTAGCACTAGAACAAAAAATTTCATAATTTCTATAGAAATACAAAAAGAAAAAAAAAAAAACCTTGAATAGCCAAAGCAATCTTGAGAAAGAAGAATGGTACTGGAGGAATCAACCTGCCTGATTTCAGTTCAGTTCAGTCACTCAGTCATGTCCGACTCTTTGGGACCCTATGAATCACAGCACGCCAGGCCTCCCCGTCCATCACCATCTCCCGGAGTTCACTCAGACTCACATCCATCCAGTCCGTGATGCCATCCAGCCATCTCATCCTCTGTCGTCCCCTTCTCCTCCTGCCCGCAATCCCTCCCAGCATCAGAGTCTTCTCCAATGAGTCAACTCTTCGCATGAGGTGGCCAAAGTACTGGAGTTTCAGCTTTAGCTACATTCCTTCCAACAAAATCCCAGGGTTGGTCTCCTTCAGAATGGACTGGTTGGATCTCCTTGCAGTCCAAGGGACTCTCAAGAGTCTTCTCCAACACCACAGTTCAAAAGCATCAATTCTTCGGCGCTCAGCCTTCTTCACAGTCCAACTCTCACATCCATACATGACCACAGGAAAAACCATAGCCTTGACTAGCCAGACCTTCATCAGCAAAGTAATGTCTCTGCTTTTGAATATACTGTCTAGGTTGGTCATAACCTTTCTTCCAAGGAGTAAGCATCTTTTAATTTCATGGCTGCAGTCACCATCTGCAGTGATTTTGGAGCCCCCAAAAAATAAAGTCTGACACTGTTTCCACTGTTTCCCCATCTATTTCCCATGAAGTGATGGGACCGGATGCCATGATATTTGTTTTCTGAATGTTGAGCTTTAAGCCAACTGTTTCGCTCTCCTCTTTCACTTTCATCAAGAGGCTTTTTAGCTCCTCTTTACTTTCTGCCATAAGGGTGGTGTCATCTGCATATCTGAGGTTATGGATATTTCTCCCGGCAATCTTGATTCCAGCTTGTGTTTCTTCCAGTCCAGCGTTTCTCATGATGTACTCTGCATATAAGTGAAATAAGCAGGGTGACAATATACAGCCTTGATGTACTCCTTTTCCTATTTGGAACCAGTCTGTTTTTCCATATCCAGTTCTAACTGTCGCTTCCTGACCGGCATATCGATTTCTCAAGAGGAAGGTTAGGTGATCTTGTATTCCCATCTCTTCCAGAATTTTCTACAGTTTATTGTGATCCACACAGTCAAAGGCTTTGACATAGTCAATAAAGCAGAAATAGATGTTTTCTGGAACTCTCTTGCTTTTTCCATGATCCAGCGGATGTTGGCCATTTGATCTCTGGTTCCTCTGCCTTTTCTCAAACCAGCTTGAACATCAGGGAGTTCATGGTTCATGTATTGCTGAAGCCTGGCTTGGAGAATTTTGAGCATTACTTTACTAGCATGTGAGATGAGTGCAATGGTGCAGTAGTTTGAGCATTCTTTGGCATTGCATTTCTTTGGAATTGGAATGAAAACTGACCTTTTCCAGGCCTGTGGTCACTGCTTAGTTTTCCAAATTTGCTGGCATATTGAGTGCAGCACATGAACAGCATCATCTTTCAGAATTTGAAACAGCTCAACTGGAATTCCATCACCTCCATTAGCTTTGTTCGTAGTGATGCTTTCTAAGGCCCACTTGACTTCACTTTCCAAGATGTCTGGCTCTAGATTAGTGATCACATCATCATGATTATCTGGGTTGTGAAGATATTTTTTGTACAGTTCTTCCGTGTATTCTTGCCACCTCTTCTTAAAATCTTCTGCTTCTGTTTGGTCCATACCATTTCTGTCCTTTATTGAGCCCATCCTTGCATGAAATGTTCCCTTGGTATCTCTAATTTTCTTGAAGAGATCTCTAGTGTTCCCTCATTCTGTTGTTTTCCTCTATTTCTTTGCAATGATCGCTGAAGAAGGCTTTCTTATCTCTTCTTGCTATGCTTTGGAACGCTGCATTCAGATGCTTATATCTTTCCTTTTCTCCTTTGCTTTTCACGTCTCTTCTTTTCACAGCTATTTGTAAGGCCTCCCCAGACAGCCATTTTACTTTTTTGCATTTCTTTTCCATGGGGATGGTCTTGATCCCTGTCTTCTGTACAATGTCACGAACCTCATTCCATACTTCATCAGGCACTCTATCTATCAGATCTAGGCCCTTAAATCTATTTCTCACCTCCACTGTATATCATAAGGGATTTGATTAAGGTCATACCTGAATGGTCTAGTGGTTTTCCCTACTTTCTTCAATTTAAGTATGAATTTGGTAATAAGGAGTTCATGATCTGAGCCACAGTCAGCTCCTGGTCTTTTTTTTTTGTTGGCTGTATAGAGCTTCTCCATCCTTGGCTGCATAGAATATAATCAATCTGATTTTGGTGTTGACCATCTGGTGATGTCCATGTGTAGAGTCTTCTCTTGTGTTGTTGGAAGAGGGTGTTTGCTATGACCAGTGCATTTTCTTGGCAAAACTCTATTAGTCTTTGCCCTGCTTCATTCCACATTCCAAGGCCAAATTTGCCTGTTACTCCAGGTGTTTCTTGACTTCCTACGTTTGCATTCCAGTCCCCTATAATGAAGAGGATATCTTTTGGGGGTGTTAGTTCTAAAAGGTCTTGTAGGTCTTAATAAAACCATTCCACTTCAGCTTCTTCAGCATTACTGGTTGGGGCATAGACTTGGATAACTGTGATATTGAATGGTTTGCCTTGCAGACGAACAGAGATCATGCTGTCATTTTTGAGATTGGATCCAAGTACTGCATTTCGGACTCTTTTGTTGACCATGATGCAAGAGGGCATCAGAGGGCAGACACACTGAAACCATACTCACAGAAAACTAGTCAATCTAATCACACTAGGACCACAGCCTTGTCTAACTCAATGAAACCAAGCCATGCCCGCGGGGCAACCCAAGACGGGTGGGTCATGGTGGAGAGGTCTGACAGAATGTTTTCCACTGGAGAAGGGAATGGAAAACCACTTCAGTATTCTTGCCTTGAAAACCCCATGAACAGTATGAAAAGGCAAAATGATAAGATACTGAAAGAGGAACTCCCACGGTGGTAGGTACCCAATATGCTGCTGGAGACCAGTGGAGAAATAACTCCAGAAAGATTGAAGGGATGGAGCCAGAGCAAAAACAATACCCAGCTGTGGATGTGACTGGTAATAGAAGCAAGATCCGATGCTGTAAAGAGCAATATTGCATAGGAA